>NW_017675517.1:54190-65513 GCF_001879085.1 Nicotiana attenuata | reverse complement strand
ATTACGGACCTACTGCAACTTCCGGAATCGGATTCGGACCCCGATATCAAAAAGTCCACTTCCGGTCAAACTTCTCAAAAACCTTCAAATTTTTATCTTTAGCCAAATGGCTCCAACATGACCTACGGACCTCCGAATTCCCTTCCGATCGCGCCGCCAACTCCAGAATCACCATACGGAGCTATTCACAGTCTCGGAATCCCAAACGGACATCGATAACACTGAAATGCACTTCAAGCCAAACTTATGAAATTCCTTCTAAAATGCTAACTTCCACAATAGGCGCCAAAACGCTCCCGGGTTATCCAAAACCCGAACCGGGCATACGCCCAAGTCCGAAATCATCATACGAACCTGCTGGAACCTTCAGATCCTGATTCCGAGGTCGCTTACTCAAAAATCCATTCCTAGTTCATTCTTTCAACTTTAAGCTTCTCAAATGAGAATTCTCTTTCTAAATCAACTCTGAACTTCCTGGAACATAATTCCGACCACGCGTACAAGTCATAATACCTGCAATGAAGTTGTTCATGGCCTCCGACTGCTGAACGGAGCGCTAGGACTCAAAACGACCGGTCGGGTCGTTACAAAAATTTGGTTAATATTTTTTTCCTTATTTGAAACAGGTTAAAAGTTCTCATATCTAAAAATTCAAAAGCAATATATTTCGAATTACAAATATGGTAGTCAAAATTTATGATTTAAAATGATTATGCACGATCAAGACATGCACTTTCAAATCTCTATTTCGATATTCTATGTTTGTTATTAAACCAAGACAAAAAAAGAAGGTTATTAACTCATCAATTTCTAAGTCTGAAATTGGATGCCGTTTATTCGTAGACAATATTTTATGCATTAAATTCTTTCTTATGTATTTATGCCATTTTTTTTCATTTTAGAAATTTTGTAGCATAATATGTTATAAAAGACAATTAGTACCATAAATTAAACATTTAACACAGAATAAGTAAAAAAGTAGTTATTACTTATTGTATGTTTAAATTACTCTTTGGCGCATAACTATAACCAATTAATTTTATCTTAGTAAAAAAGAAATTAGAGAAATACAAAGTTAAAACTATAACGGAAGTCGATAAAGTCGACCGACTTTTCTTCGATTTTTCTTATTCTTAATTCTAGATTTATTATCGAATATAGAGTTCCCATAAATTTTGCATAATTTAATTATCTTAGTAAAAAGAAATAGAAAAGCCCTTTACGTGCAAAATTATGATTGATTCCCTGGTATACAACAGACTCATTATCCTTTCATCAAACGCGCCTTCTATAATTCATGTATCAAAATGTAAACATTCTAATAAATACGATAATTAGATATAAATAGCCTAATTTCTACAATTACGATACTCTGTTATTCAACATAAAATTTAGTAAGTATTTTTAAAATGACACATTATAATTGCATGTGGGATAGACACATAGTTGCATACACTGTAAAAGTACGAAAATGCCTCGTTTCATTTATGCATGAAGTCATATTTCGTAGGACTTTAAAATTTATTAAAAGTAGTTCGAAATAGTTACTTAAGTAAGTAAAAAGTCCTCTTTTGACCAACATTATCATTTTCATGAAAGATGGAGAAATATTCATTTAAAATTAATATTGTCCTTCCGATTTTACATTGAATCTTAGTTAAGTTTCGCAAAGAGATTCTAGAAGATATGTAAATTGTTCATTATTTGTCGAGGATATATGTGTATGGGCGAAAACTTCATTTTATGTATTTGACATAGTCAACGGTAATAAAGCCGTTGATGACTGTGTGTGATGACCCGGCCGGTCGTCATAAGAATTAACGCCCCGATCCCCTATTAACTGCTTCCCCTAAGTTCATTTCTGCTATTTTGGTTTGCCGGGACGTTCGGCGTTGAGTTTCGGAGAGTTTTGGGACACTTAGTCCCTAAATGAGAGCTTAAGTGTGGAAAAGTGGTCCGTAGTCGGAACAGTGTGAAGACGACCTCGGAATGGAAATCCGACGGCTCCGTTAGCTCCGTTAGGTGATTTCGGGGTTGGGAGCGCGTTCGGAATGTATTTTGGAAGTCCGTAGCTCATTTTGGCTTGAAATGCCGAAGGTTGAATTTTTAAAGTTTCCGGTCCGATAGTGAGTTTTTGATCCGAGGGCCGGAATGGAATTCCGGAAGTTGCAGTAGCTCCGTCGTGTCTTTTGGGATGTGTGGGCAAAAATTTCAGGTCATTTGGACGTGTTTTGGTTAGGGTTTTGATCGAAAGCGTATTTTGAAAAAAATTGAAGTTCTTAGGCTCAAATCCTTGTTTAATTCGAGTTTTCGGCGTTTTTTTTAGGTGGTTTAAGGATTGGTACAAGTTTGAATGAGGTATTAGGTGTTATTGGTGCTTTTGGTTGAGGTCCTGGGGGCCTCGGGATGATTTCGGGTGGTTAACGGAGAAATTTTTGAAGTGTTGCAGCAGCTGGTTTTTTTTCTCTTCTGGTATTTTCGCTTCTGCGGCTTGGGAACCGCAGAAGCGGCTACTCGATCGCAGGAGCGAATTTGGGCTCCCTCAGCTTTTTTCGCAGGTGCGGAAGATCTACCGCAGATGCGGTTACGCACCTGCGAGGCTTCTATCGCAGATGCGGTCCTGGGTCAGCTGTAAGAAAACCGCAGAAGCGGTAACAAATCCGCATAAGCGGTTATTGAACCGCAGAAGCGGACGCCGTGTTTTTAGTGAAAGTCGCAGAAGCGGCTCTTGTTCCGCAGAAGCGGGACCGCAGAAGCGGAAATGCCTGTGCAGATATAGAAATTTCGAGGGTTAGATTTCATAAGTTAGACAAATCAAATTGAGCTCGGGGAAGGGCGATTTTCAGAGGGTTTTGAAGAGAAGACTATTGGGTAACGTTTCATTAATCCCTTCTAGTTATATTTCCTCATTTTGTAGTTAAATCCATCATTAAAATTCAAATTGAGGATCAAAACTTGGAAAATTTGGGTGAAACTTCATAGGCTAACTATTGAGTTTTGAGTGGGTGTTTGACCTCCGATTTGGGAGATTTTTGTATGATTAGACTCGTGAGAGTACGAGAGTCCTGAAATGTAAAAATTATTCGATTTCGAGACGTTGGACTGAAGGGCATTTTGGTCATTTTACCTAATTTCACGCTGTAGCTTTGAATTAAACGGTGACACCAGTTGTTTGCGATGTTATTTACAATGTGTAAGTGAATTGAATAAATTTGGGTCATTTGGAGTAGGATACTCGTGGCAAAGGTGTGATTTCTAGTTGATTTTGAGCCGGTTCGAGGTAAGTGGCTTGTCTAACCTTGTGTGGGGGACCTTTCCCCTTAGGTTTTGTTATTTGATATTTGAGTGCCTGGTACGCGATGTGACGAGCGCGTACTTGAGCCAATTGTGGAAAATCCATTTCTTACTTAAGATATTGAGACTGAGCCTTCCTTCATATTTGCCTTATTGTACTTGGAATTATAAGGTGTGTTAGATTAGAAGAGCATGTTTAGTTGATCCAAATTGCCTAATTGTTTAAGTTGCCTTGACTGAACTACGTGAAGCATGCTAGGCTAGTACTACCTGTTGCTTGTCTTTGTACTTCCTTTCTTAGTATCTTCTGGTTGTGGTTGCACATTTACATTGGGAATACGGATGTCGGATTCCGGTAGCTCCCCCCCTTGTTTGTTTACTTTGGGACTGCGGGTTCGATTCCCGATAGATCCCCCTACACAGTTACTCTGGGACTGCGGGTTCGATTCCCGATAGATCCCCTGCACATTTACTTTGGTAAGGGTTTTATTCGACCCAGTGTTTCACCGTGGGGTGCTCCTATTTTGTTCGTGAAGAAGAAGGATGGTTCTATGCGTATGTGTATTAATTATCGTCAGCTGAACAAGGTTACAATGAAGAACCGTTGTCCTTTGCCTCGTATTGATGATCTGTTTGACCAGCTTCAGGGCGCACAGGTGTTTTCTAAGATTCACTTGCGCTCAGGGTACCATCAGCTGAAGATTCGGGAGCCAGATATCCCGAAGACTGCCTTCAGGACTCGGTATGGTCATTACGAGTTCCTTGTTATGTCATTTGGGTTGACCAATGCCCCAGCAGCTTTCATGCATCTGATGCACAGTGTGTACAAACCATATCTTGACTCGTTCCTTATTGTTTTTATTGATGATATTCTGGTGTATTCCCGGAGTCGGGAAGATCATGAGCAGCTCCTGAGGGTCGTGCTTCAGACCTTCAGGGAGAAGAAGTTATATGCAAAGTTCTCAAAATGTGAGTTTTGGCTGAGTTCTGTGGCATTCTTAGGCCATGTGATTTCGAGTGAGGGTATTCGGGTGGATCCGAGGAAGATACAGGCCGTGCAGAGTTGGCCCAAGTCGTCCTCAGCTACAGAGATTCGCAGTTCCTTGGTTTGGCGGTCTACTACCGTCGTTTTGTGGAGGGATTTTCATCGATTGCGGGCCCTATGACTAAATTGACCCAGAAGGTGCCCCATTTCAGTGGACAGAGGAGTGTGAGGCGAGATTTCAGAAGCTCAAGACAGCTTTGACTACGGCCCCAATTTTGATATTGCCTACTGGTTCGGGGTCCTATACAGTTTATTGTGACGCCTCGCGGGTTGGCCTCGGAGCAGTATTGATGCAGGACGGTAGGGTGATTGCCTACGCGTCCAGACGGTTGAAGATACATGAGAAGAATTTCCATGTCCACGACCTTGAGTTAGCTGCTATTGTTCATACCTTGAAGATCTGGCATCATCATTTGTGCGGTGTGCCTTGTGAGATATATACTGATCATCGGAGTTTGCAGTATCTGTTCAAGCAGAATGATCTTCATTTGCATCAGAGGAGATGGGTGGAGTTATTGAAGGACTATGATATTACTATTCTGTATCACCCGGGCAAGGCCAATGTGGTGGCGGATGCCTTGAGTTGTCGGGCGGAGAGTTTGGGAAGTTTGGCATATTTACCAGCTTCAGAGAGGCCTATGGCGATGGATGTTCAGTCCTTAGCCAGTCAGTTTGTGAGATTGGACCTTTCGGAGCCCAGTCGGGTCCTAGCTTGCGTGGTTTCTCGTTTTTCCCTATTCGATCGTATCAGGGAGCAGCAGTATGATGGCCCTCATTTACTTATCCTCAAGGACAAGGTTCAGCATGGTGATACCAGAGATGTGACCATTGGAGATGACGGGGAATTGAAGATGCAGGGTCGGACTTGTGTGCCCAATGTTGATGAGCTTCGAGAGTTGATTTTGGCAGAGGCCCATAGCTCGCGGTATTCCATCCATCCGGGTGCCGCAAAGATGTACCAGGACTTAAGGCAGCACTATTAGTGGAGGTGGATGAAGAAAGATATAGTTGGGTATGTGTCTAGATGCATCAACTGCCAGCAGGTGAAGTATGAACACCAGCGCCCGGGTGGGTTGCTTCAGCAGATAGAGATTCCGGAGTGGAAATGGGAGTGCATCACCATGGATTTTGTATCTGGACTCTCACGGACCTTGAAGAAGTTTGATTCCATTTGGGTTATTGTGGATCGGCTGACCAAGTCCGCTCATTTTATTCCTGTGTGTATCACTTATTCATTGGAGCGGTTGGCGGAGATTTATATCCGGGAGATCGTCCGTCTGCATGGTATTCCAGTTTCTATCATTTCGGACAGAGGTACTCAGTTAACATCGCGGTTCTGGAGAGCCGTGCAACGGGAGTTAGGTACTCGGGTGGAGTTGAGCACAACATTTCACCCCAAGACGGATGGACAGTCCGAGCGCACTATTCAGATTCTTGAGGATATGCTCCGTGCATGTGTGATTGAGTTTGGAGGGTCTTGGGATCATTTCTTGCCATTGGCGGAGTTTGCTTATAACAACAGTTATCAGTCCAACATTCAGATGGCGCCGTATGAGGCTTTATATGGTAGGAGGTGTAGATCTCCCGTGGGTTGGTTTGAGCCGGGTGAGGCCAGGCTATTGGGCACAGAGTTGGTTCAGGACGCATTGGAGAAGGTTAAGATGATTCAGGATAGACTCCGTACAGCCCAGTCCAGACAGAAGAGCTACGCGAACAGGAAGGTTCGTGATGTTTCATATATGGTTGGTGAGCGGGTTCTGCTTCGGGTTTCGCCTATGAAGGGCGTCATGAGGTTTGGGAAGAAAGGAAAGTTGAGCCCGAGGTTTATTGGCCGTTTTGAGATCTTGAGGCGAGTTGGGGACGTTGCCTATGAGCTTGCCTTACCTCCTAGTTTGGTCGGGGTTCATCCAGTATTTCATGTTTCGATGCTCCGGAGGTATCACGGTGATCCGTCTCACGTGTTGGATTTCAGTTCAGTCCAGGTGGACAAGGATCTATCCTATGTTGAGGAGCCAGTGGCTATAAAGGACAGACAGATCAGAAAGTTGAGGTCAAAGAACATTGCTTCAGTGAAGGTTCAGTGGCGGGGTCAGCCGGCTGAGGAGGCGACTTGGGAGACCGAGCGGGATATGCGGAGCCAGTACCCTCACCTTTTCACTACTTCAGGTATGTTCTCTATGCTCGTTCGAGGACGAACGAATGTTTAAGTGTAGGAGGATGTGACGACCCGGCCGGTCGTCTTAAGAATTAACGCCCCGATCCCCTATTAACTGCTTCCCCTAAGTTCATTTCTGCTATTTTGGTTTGCCGGGACGTTTGGCGTTGAGTTTCGGAGAGTTTTGGGACACTTAGTCCCTAAATGAGAGCTTAAGTGTGGAAAAGTGGTCCGTAGTCGGAACAGTGTGAAGACGACCTCGGAATGGAAATCCGATGGTTCTGTTAGCTCCGTTAGGTGATTTCGGGGTTGGGAGCATGTTCGGAATGTATTTTGGAAGTCCGTAGCTCATTTTGGCTTGAAATGCCGAAGGTTGAATTTTTGAAGTTTTCGGTCCGATAGTGAGTTTTTGATCCGAGGGCCGGAATGGAATTCCGAAAGATACAGTAGCTCCGTCGTGTCTTTTGGGATGTGTGGGCAAAAATTTCAGGTCATTTGGATGTGTTTTGGTTAGGTTTTTGATCGAAAGCGTATTTTTTTCAAAATTAAAGTTCTTAGGCTCAAATCCTTGTTTAATTTGAGTTTTCGGCGTTGTTTTAGGTGGTTTAAGGATTGGTACAAGTTTGAATGAGGTATTAGGTGTTATTGGTGCTTCTAGTTGAGGTCCCGGGGGCCTCGGGATGATTTCGGGTGGTTAACGGAGAAATTTTTGAAGTGTTGCAGCAGCTAGTTTTTCTTCTCTTCTGGTATTTTCGCTTCTGCAGCTTGGGAACCGCAGAAGCGGAGCCGCAGAAGCAACTACCTGATCGCAGGAGTGAATTTGGGCTCCCTCAGCTTTTTCCGCAGGTGCGGAAGATCTACCGCAGATGCGGTTACGCACCTGCGAGGCTTTTATCGCAGATGCGGTCCTAGGTCAGCTGTAAGAAAACCACAGAAGCGGTAAGAAATCCGCATAAGCGGAACCGCATAAGCGGTTATTGAACCGCAGAAGTGGACGCCGTGTTTTTAGTGAAAGTCGCAGAAGCGGCTCTTGTTCCACAGAAGCGGTCCCTTGTCCGCAGAAGCGGAAATGCCTGTGCAGATATAGAAATTTCGAGGGTTAGATTTCATAAGTTAGAAAAATCAAATTGAGCTCGGGGAAGGGCGATTTTCAGAGGGTTTTGAAGAGAAGACTATTGGGTAACGTTTCTTTAATCCCTTTTAGTTATATTTCATCATTTTGTAGTTAAATCCATCATTAAAATTCGAATTGAGGATCAAAACTTGGAAAATTTGGGTGAAACTTCATAGGCTAACTATTGAGTTTTGAGTGGGTGTTTGACCTCTGATTTGGGAGATTTTTCTATGGTTAGACTCGTGAGAGTACGAGGGTCCTGAAAATGTACAAATTATTTGATTCCGAGATGTTGGCCTGAAGGGCATTTTGGTCATTTTACCTAATTTCACGCCGTAGCTTTGCATTAAACAGTGAAACCAGTTGTTTGCGAAGTTATTTACAATGTGTAATTGAATTGAATAGATTTGGCCCATTTGGAGTCAGATACTCGTGGCAAAGGCGTGATTTCTAGTTGATTTTGAGCCGGTTCGAGGTAAGTGCCTTGTCTAACCTTGTGTGGGGGACCTTTCCCCTTAGGTTTTGTTATTTGATATTTGAGTGCCTGGTACGCGAGGTGACGAGCGCGTACTTGAGCCAATTGAGGAAAATTCGTTTTTTACTTAAGATATTGAGACTGAGCCTTCCTTCATATTTGCCTTACTGTACTTAGGATTATAACCTGTGTTAGATTAGAAGAGCATGTTTAGTTGATCCAAATTGCCTAATTGTTTAAGTTGCCTTGACTGAACTACGTGAAGCATGCTAGGCTAGTACTACCTGTTGCTTGTCTTTGTACTTCCTTTCTTAGTATCTTCTGGTTGTGGTTGCACATTTACATTAGGACTACAGATGTGGGATTCCGGTAGCTCTCCCCCTTGTTTGTTTACTTTGGGACTGCGGGTTCAATTCCCGATAGATCCCCTGCGCAGTTACTTTGGGACTGCGGGTTCGATTCCCGATAGATCCCCCNCCATTTGGAGTCGGATACTCGTGGCGAAGGCGTAATTTCTAGTTGATTTTGAGCCGGTTCGAGGTAAGTGGCTTGTCTAACCTAGTGTGGGGGACCTTTCCCCTTAGGTTTTGTTATTTGATATTTGAGTGCCTGGTACGCAAGGTGACGAGCGCGTACTTGAGCCAATTATGGAAAATCCGGTTTTTACTTAAGATATTGAGACTGAGCCTTCCTTCATATTTGCCTTATTGTACTTGGAATTATAACCTGTGTTAGATTAGAAGAGCATGTTTAGTTGATCCAATTTGCCTAATTGTTTAAGTTGCCTTGACTGAACTACGTGAAGCATGCTAGGCTAGTACTACCTGTTGCTTGTCTTTGTACTTCCTTTCTTAGTATCTTCTGGTTGTGGTTGCGCATTTACATTGGGACTACGGATGTGGGATTCCGGTAGCTCTCCCCCTTGTTTGTTTACTTTGGGACTGCGGGTTCAATTCCCGATAGATCCCCTGCGCAGTTACTTTGGGACTGCGGGTTCGATTCCCGATAGATCCCCCTGCACATTTACTTCGGGACTACGGGTTAGATTCCTGATAGATCCCCCTGTACATTTACTTTGGGACTGCGGGTTAGATTCCCGATAGATCCCCCTGCACATTGATAGTTGGACTACGGGACGGTATCCCGGGAGATCCATTGGACAGTTGAGAAAAGGACTACAGGACGGTATCCTGGGAGATCTTCATTGTTACCATTGGTATTGAGCTGTACTTATTTTGTGTTTGCTCCGTTCTTTGTGTATTTGTTATTGCTTTGTTTAGTCTGTCTTATTCCACTGCTGTACTCACTATTACTGCCTATTTTCATACTGTTTATTTATATTTTATTGTTTAACCTCGGTAGGGCCCTGACCTTCCTCGTCACGACCCAACCGAGGTTAGGCTTGGCACTTACTGAGTACCGCTGTGGTGTACTCATGCCCTTCCTGCGCATGTTTTTTCATGTGCAGATCCAGGTATCTCCACTCAGGCGCACTATCCTTGAGGCGAGGAGAGCTACGGAGACTTTAAGGTATATCTGCAGCGTCCGCAGACCGAAAAGTCTCCTTCCTTATTCTATCTGTAGTGTCTAGATTCTATCATACTTTTGATGTAGACATTCTTGAGATTAGAGCATTTACAGTATTTCTATTAGCCTGTGGTTCCCGTGAGTTTCCGGGTTTTGGGATTGAGTTGTAGACTTCCGCATTTCTATAGGCCGAGCGGCCTTATATGCAGTTATTATTTTAATATGTCTAGCTTTATTTAACCATTTCGCAAGTTAGGTTGTTATTTCCGCATTGTTAGGCTTACCTAGTTGTAGGAACTGGGTGCCATCACGACATATTCATGGAGGGTGAACTGGGGTCGTGACACTGTAACGTGTCGACATGACTCCAAGAGGTCGAGGACATATGTGAAAGATAAAACGTTGTTGAGGTCGAAATGGTTTGGCAGAAGACGAGGATGAGGACGAGCATCCACCTTCAGTACGAATTGATGATCAGTTTTAAGATTTAGATTCCCTAGAGAATATTCTAATGGATATTCTTTTCTGTCATACTATTTAGGGTTTTGTGACTCATGCGCTCTTATAAATAGGAAGAGATGTAGATCAGAAAAGGGATTGAGACCTTTCGTAAAAAGAATGATTTCATCAACATTCTCTGTGCAAGATTCTCACTTTATTGAATAGAAACAAAGCTTGACTTTACACTCTCTCCCGATCCAAGAAGGATTGGAATACTAGATCGCTTATCATCTTTCATCGTTGTCAGAAAACATATCAGAGGATATCATCCTTGTCCTTTGTCCCATTTACTATTTGAAAGTCATTTACTATTATTTAGTGCTCTCCTTAATACTTTTAAGTCTTTATTGCTCCATTATTATCTCAAGTGATTTTCATTAGTGTTACACATTGAAATATTCCCCGAAAAGTATTAGATTTGTCCTTGAATATTGATATTGACTATGATTAGTCCCATTTTTTATTATTCTAATTGTATAAAACCTATAGGTGTCTAACGGGTGGGCCGGTCGGGCTGGGTAGGGAAATATTGGAAGTGTACCGGTTTTGAACCGGGCCAGTTACGGGTTAGGGGTTACAAGACTTAACGGGTTCAGATTCATCCGGGTAAAAAATGAACCGTAAGGGTTACGGGTACAAGGGGCCGGGTCGGGCCGGGTTAGTGTAATTTTTTTTTTGTATACCTATTGTAAGTTATTTTAATATAAAGTAAAAATATAAAGAATACAATGGAGATGGGAAAAAATTGCACTTATAAATTGCATGTGCTTTTTTTATTTCAAACTTACAAATTGAAGTTTGCATTTAACAAGTAAATTAATGAAAAAAGAGTAAAACTAAATTTTCATGCATAATAGTACTTCAAATTAATCTAACAAACTAAAACATTAAGCATAAATACGTCTAATAATTTTAAAATAACACAAATTGTCTCAAATCAACTTAAATACGAATTTCTGGAGGACGCTCAAGACAACTCTTCATATGCCTCCTTAAACAGCCTGTGCCCACACACTTTGGACGAAGATTTAAGACTCGACCACAGTTCTTGCACTTTACTTTTTGAACTTCTTCATTTTCTTCTATCACCTCAAAGTGTTCCCAAACATATGAGCGCACTCTAGAAGTATGGGGCATGATTTAACTTGAATTGAGAATTTGAGTTTGAGAAATGAGAGATGAGTGAAGAATTAAAAAGGTGGGGGGGGTGGG
>NW_017675517.1:50462-54171 GCF_001879085.1 Nicotiana attenuata | reverse complement strand
ATATATATATATATATATATATATATATATATATATATATATATATATATATATATATGTATATATATATAAATTTTATAAACTTTTCGACTACTGAATGTATATAGTTTCAGTCGCGGGTTAAAAGTGATCTTTGCCCTTCTTTTCTTCATAAATTACTCGTGAAGTCAGTTTTCTGGTTAATCAACCAAAAATTTCAGGCATTGACGAAGATTTTTCATATTTTTGGGGATCAAAATTCAAAAGAAAGGTAAAAAAAAAAAAGGAAGAAATATTTCATGTATAGAATAATATCTTAATTGAATGTAAGAATGAGGTACAAGAAGGCCATTTATGTCCACGAACTATCTTACGGAGTTGTACATTTACATATCACTTATATATATATATATATATGTCCACCAGCTATTTTACAGAGATGTACCTTTACATATCTGTAGGTATATAAATTTTATGAAAATTAGATTCATAAATTAGTTTGAATTATATTCTAAATTCCAGATATATTAGTCCAAATAAATTTATTAGGCTAATATAATTGGATTAATTTATATAAGTTCAATATATATGGAATTAAAAAATTAGTCAAAGTTCATTGGGCTACAAGTGATGATCCCACCGGGAAAAATTCAAAAATAGCCAGATTTACAACTGGTCGTTCAAAAATAGCCCAATTTCAAAAGTAATCGAAATTTAGCCACATTTTATGTAAAGATAAATCTGAGCGAAAACACTGTTCAAAACCCGGAAAATACTCCAGTATATTATGCTGGAGTTCCAGCATAAGTATACTTGAACTCCATCATATTATACTGGAGTTCCAGGATAAGTATGCTGGAACTCCAGCATAATATGATGGAGTTCCAGCATAAGTACACTAGAACTCCAGCATAATATACTGGAGTTCCAGCAAGTATACTGGTCCAGTATAATATACTGGAGTTTGGAGCACCGGTGCTCCAGTCTCCAGTATATTATACTGGAAGCCAGCAAAATATACCGGTCCAGCATAATATGCTGGAGTTCATACACAAGTGCACCGAACTCCAGTATATTATGCTGGACCTGTCTCTATTGCAGCAAAACGGTGGCTATTTTTCATTGACTTGGTAAACGCTGGCTATTTTTGATTGACCGGTCCGAAAACTGGCTATACCGTGCTATTTTTACTTAATAAAACCAAAATCTATTTTTTTGGGTCAGACGATATGTAAGCTATATGTTAGTATATCTATTTTTCAAGTATAACCGAGACCATCTTTTTGTTAGAGTTACTTATATTTTTTGGGGGTTTATTTATTTTTAGAAAAGTGAACTTATTTTACACATATTAAAATGGAAAGATAGACATTTGATTCGAGAAGAAGAGGGTATCAAAGTTGCAAAAATACTGAAAGTACCCAAGATTGGAAATCTACTTTATTCTCAAAATATGAAAACATTGTTCAGATAATCATTTGGTCAAAGGTTCTCTCAATTGATTCTTTAAGCGAAAAAAGCAATATTTTTTTTCCTGGAGAGCCAATAGAATGGAGAATAGTTGAACAATGAAAAAAATGTAAAACAACACTACGTAGGAAGGAATTCCCATTATATTTGTGTTGAAATGGAAAAAGAAATTGCGGAAGTGTAACGACCCAACCGGTCGTTTTGAGCTTTTGCATTTTGATCGTCAGTTCTCGGGCACGACTTGCCCCGTGCGATATATTATGACTGATGTAGATCGTTGGTTTTGGTTTTCACGGAAATCGGTATGAATTTGAAAGAACAGTCTCAGTTGAAAGCTTTGATTTGAAAGGTTTGACCAAGAGTTGACTTATTTGTATATGAGCTCGGATCGGAATTTTTAAGATTTGGTTAGCTTCATTGGGTGATTTGTGACTTAGGAACGTGATCGGAATTGGTTTTGGAGGTCTGGTGTAGAATTAGGCTTGAATTGGCAAAGTTAGTATTTTGGCGATTTCCGGTTGATAGGTGAGATTTTGATCCGAGGGTCGGAATGGTATTTCGAGAGTTGCTGTAGCTTCGTTATGTGGTTTGTGATGTGTGTGCAAAATTTTAGGTCATTCAGACGTGGTTTGGTTGGGTTTTTGATCGAAAGCGTATTTCGGAAGTTTTTAGAAAACTTAGGTTTGAATTCGATGTGAATTGATGGATTTAGTGTTGTTTGAGGTGTTTTGAAGATTGGAACAAGTTTGAATGGGGTTTTAGGATGTGTTGGTGCTTTTGGTTGAGGTCCCGGGGGCCTCGGGTGAGTTTCGGGTGATCAATCAGACCATTTTCCATGTTAAAATGTTGCAGAAATTGATCATCAGCTGTTGCAGAAGAATTAGCCTTCGCGATCGCATGAGGTCCCTCGCGATCGCGTAGAAGGAAATTGGGTTGGCCTAAGTTTATGCTTCGCGTTCGCGTCTGAGGGCTCGCGTTCGCGGAAGGTGAGCAGCTTGTGCTTCGCGTTCGCAGGTGAAAGTTCGCGTTCGCGCATAAGGCTTTGGGTCCATGAGTAGTTGTCCTTCGCGTTCGCATGAGATGGTACGCGTTCGCGTAGGTTTAAGAGTCAGAGCATCGCGTTCGCGGGTAAGGTGTTGCATTCGCGAAGGGTTATTATTTGGGTCAAGAATAATTGTGCATCGCGAAGGCGTGGGTTTGACCGCGTTCGCGAAGAAGGAATTCCAGTGCTGGGCAGTGAGTTCATTAAATATTTCATCCGCGATTTTGAGCTATTTTTTTCCTCCATAGCTGAGTATTTTGAGAGCTTTTGATAGAGATTCAAGAGGGAATCAAGGGGAATCGATTAGAGGTAAGATTTTTGAACTTAAAACTCGTTTTTATTGTGTAATCTACCTAGAAATTCATGGAAATTAAGCCTAAAATTGAAGAACTAGGGCTTGGGATTTTGAAATTTGATTTAGGGATTTGAAGGACCATTTGAGGTCGGATTTGAGAACTTTTGGTATGTATGAACTCGTGAGGAGATAAGGAACCCGTTGATGTGAAAATTTCTGAATTTCGAGAAGTGGGCCCGGGGCTCGGGTTTTGCTAATTTCGGGGTTTTTGATATTTTTCAATTATTTTCGCTTGGGCTTTGTTCCCTTAGCATATTGTGATGTATTCGCTCTGATTTTGGATAGATTCGACGCGCGTGGAGGCCGATTCGAGAGGCAAAAGCGTCGCGAGCTAGATGGTTAGCCGGTTCGAGGTGAGTAATGATTGTAAATGATATCCTGAGGGTTAGAAACCCCGGATTGCACATCGTAGTGCTATATTGAGGTGACTTGCACGCCGGATAGCGAGCGTGGGGTAGAGCACCGTTGGGGATTGTGACTTGGTCCGTCCCGATTGATGATTTTACTGTGTAATTGACTGAAACTTATTTGTTATCATCATGACTTGGGCTGATTGCCATATTTGGGCTTCGTGCCAGCTATTTGAACCCCTTCAGGATGGTCGTTGATATTTCCTCACTGTTTGATTTTAGACTTGAACTCAGTCATGTATTTTACACTGTTTTCAAAACTCAGCCAAGTTTACTTGCTTTAACACTTGAAATGATATTTCTAATAATACTTTGGGCTGAGCATCATGTTTATTGTTGCCCGAGTGGATTATGTGATTTTGTTGACTGAGTTAGGCCGATGGCCTGTATTGTGAAGATACTTTTGGATCAGGCTGCACGCTGCAGCAATATATATATATATATATATATATA
>NW_017675517.1:20170-50453 GCF_001879085.1 Nicotiana attenuata | reverse complement strand
ATTATTATTGGATCGGGCTGCACGTCGCAGCAGTATATATATATACGGATCGGGCTGCACGCCGCAGCGGTGTTATACTGATACTGGTATGAGGCCAAGGGCCTAGATTTGATGCCACGAGATGGCTTGATATTGCGATTGGGCCGTAAGGGTCCCCTCCCGGAGTCTGCACGCCCCCAGTGAGCGCCGTCGACGATAAATGGATCGGGCTGCACGCCGCAGCGGTACTAGTATTGTTCTATGTGTTTACTTTATTTCATTTGTCTGCCATTATCTGTTGTCCGTGTTACTTCACAGGGTATCTACCTGATTGCCTGGCATTATCTGTTGAGTGAGTGTTGTGCCCGAGAGGCGGATATCTGTGCTTATCTGCACTAATTGTTTTGCGTTTATTCGCATAACCGTTGAAAAAGTCATTTTCAAAAGAGGTTTGAACTGAGCTAAGATGTTTTCTAAAGATTTCACAGCTTCACTGCTTTTTCTCAAGGGGTTTTATAGTGCTTCTATACAGCATGATGATTTGCCTTACGTGATTTCTTACTCCTCAGTTATTATTTACCTTTATTACTCACTGAGTTGGAGTACTCACTTTACTCCCTGCACCTCGTGTGCAGATGCAGGTATTTGTTCACCCGGTAGCGGGTTTGAGTTGATCGGAGGCTAAGTTTATCGGAGTTTAGCAAGGTGACTGCTAGCGTTCGCAGCACCGCATTTCTTCCTTATGTTTATCAGTCCTCTTTTGTATATTTTAGGCCTTGTAGTTGTATTTATATTCTGATAGATGTTCGTGACTTGTGACACCCCGGTTTGGGCTATGTTTGGGTTGTATTCCGCACTTGATAAAGAAATCTTTGTTTAGACTGTGATTATTTAATTATGCTAAAACTGTTATTTAATATTTAACTATTCTGAAAAGGGCAAAATGGGTTAGTTGGCTGGCCTTGTCTTCACGAGAGGCGTCATCACGATCGGATCGGGGTTTGGGTCGTGACGAGAAGCGTCATGAAGTGTGTTCGAATATAAATTTCAATTGGAAAATTTATGACTTCCAGTATTCCACTTGAAATATACATTCAAATCTCATATTATTTTCCGTGTCTATTATACCACCCTTGAGATACATTGACAATTTTACACTTATTTATGTCTTAAGGTATATTTTTTCTTGATTGAATATTTTTTCTATTTATGTATCATCTCATCTTCAAGATCAATTACTACTAAGGGTAAAATGAGAAAAAAATAAGTAACTATGTCTTGGACTTCTAAAATGACAAATAATTTAGAACTAACTATTTTCAAAAATTACGACCCATAATTTGAGACAGAGGAATAGTATTTAATTTTTTTCACTTTATATTTCACTTGAAAGTTGAAACTCAAAAGTTCATAGCTAAACAAGTGCTCGCAAGTAGTGTACTGAAATATTGTGGCTAAACATGTACATTAGATTTAAAAATAAAAAAAATAAAAAGTAACGTGCTGTTAATCATCATAATGGAAATAAATATTACTACTGCTACTACTGCCAATTAAAAAAAATGTTTTTTTTTTTTTACTTCTAAAACTTAAAAGCTACCTAGCTCATCATCAATTTCTAAAGCAAAAGCATTTCCTAGTTATAAAATGAAGCTTCTGAAAAGAAAAAGAGAAAAAGTGAAAGGTATATAAAGCAAAAACCAACAGTAAGATTCTCTTTAATCAGCACAAACACTTTCCTAATGCTATAGTCTTCCTTAACTATACAAATCTTGGTACAGAATATCAATCTCAACACCTTCAAGCAATTTAGTCTCATATGGCCATTTCATTAGCAAAAAATTGGACATCAACTCTGTCCATCTTAACAATTTTTCTTATACTTCAATTTCTGATCATCACAGAAGCTCAATCAAGAATCTGCAGAAATTCTTGTGGTGATATCCCAATTCAGTACCCTTTTGGCATTGATGATGGCTGTGGCAGTCCATACTATAGGCATATTCTTGTTTGTACAGGTGGTCAACTTCAACTTAGAACTCCTTCTGGTAGATATCCTGTTAGGAATTTAAGCTATAGTGATCCACATATTCTTGTAACTGACCCCTTAATGTGGAATTGCCTAGACGGTGACAATTTTCGACCAACTAGGCCATTTAGTCTAGATACTAGCACACATTTCACTTTATCTCCTGAAAATGACTACTTGTTCTTCAACTGTAGTGAAAGTGATGTGATAGTTGAGCCAAAACCAATGTTCTGCGAGCGTTTTCCTGATCAGTGTGATTCAACGTGTGATAGTTCGAGTTATCTTTGTAGGCACATGCCTGAATGTCCTTCTGCATTGAGGAGTAGCTCTTGTTGTTCTTACTATCCCAAAGCTACTGAATCTTTGAGGCTAATGTTGAAGCATTGTGCTAGCTATACTAGTGTGTATTGGAGGAATCTTGGTTCAACGCCCGCGTTTGATCAGGCCCCTGAGTATGGAATTAGAGTTGATTTTGATATTCCAGTGACTACGCGATGCCTGCAGTGTCAAGATACTGCTAAGGGAGGGGGAACTTGTGGCTTTGATACAGAAACACAGGATTTTATGTGCTTGTGTGACAAAGGGAACAGTACCACCTACTGTAATGGTATGTCTGAAGGATTTAAGTTATATACACTCGGTATAATTTAACATGTTAGAGTAAGTTATTCATCGAATCTTATTAAATAAAGTTACTGGCAATTACCATTGTGTAAATATGTTTTGTACTATCAATCCATAGAACTTAAACTCATGTCCTGAAATGTCTGTAGTATCTTAAAAATGCTGTCTATTTTCTATTTTTGTCATCACTGCTTGATTTTCAAAATGCATCAGTACGAGAGGATTGTTTATTAACTATGTTAAGGTAAATCTTGGTTAAGTATATACTGCTCAAGTTGATTTATTTTTAACGATTTGCAGATCGCACGAGCTCTCACAGAAGAGGAGTTGTTGCAGGTACTCATAAGATTTTATTGATCTATGACCAATTAGTTTGCTAAGAGATTTCAACTACATATATTTCTTTTTTTTCCTTTCTGAGGTTTCTTATACAAAATCTATTTGAAATGTTGCAGGAACAGCAACTGCAGTTTCAGTTGCAGGGGCATTTGGAATAGGAGCTGGTGTATGGTACTTGAAGAAACTCAGAGCCAAAGCACCAGTAACTCATGGCGTTCAAACCAATGAGAATAGACTTTTCTGAGAGCATCTTTTGAAGTAAAAAAGAAATTGCTGTATTTCTTCTTTTCTTTACCATTTTTCAAGTTTTTTTTTTTCCTTCTCTCTTTTAATTTTCTTATATAGCATAATCTTGCACTTTAACTGGTTCTGTTTGTAAGTTAAAGGAACCAACTTTTTGGTCTTGCATGTTTGGCATTGCTTGTATGTGGAGTAAGGAATGTCTTCGGGAAAACTCTGCTGCTCTGCACCTTGAGGTCATGTTTGTTACACAATAGCCGGACAAATTCACTAATTATTTTTTTCTAGCCGGTGTACATTGATTATACGTAGTTATACATGAGTTAAACATATATTATATAACTGCCTGCTATTTTTAGTTCAAGAGATTAGGTGAGCGGCTATTTGGGTTATTTTTTCTTTTCCTATGTGAACCAAATTCGGGTCTAAGTAGAGATTCCAAGATTACCCAAAACCAGTTAAGTTGGTTGATTGTATAGTTCATATATTTGGTTATCTCTGATGTCCAGTTTTGAGCTTGAACTTTTGCTGCAATCTGTACTCATTCTAGCAGAGATAATGAAGATGATAGAAGCATATACTACTCAACAAGCGATACTAAAGTTACTCCTTTGATGTTATATTACACCCTTCTAAAATCCATTGTCATTCTCAACAGAATAAACTTTGTACTATGAACTATGAAGAATACAACTTTCTCCATATCTCAAAGAAACTAAAACTCCAAAAGCATGAATCTTTCTTGAACTTCCTACAGTATACGCGAAGTATAAATTTAACTTTGAGGCATTAAAAATGCTGCCAAAGATATACAGGTTATGCAGGTGATAGGAAAAGGAAAGAAGAAATTTTTTGTATGATTAGCAAGGTTCATTGACAACACATTGAAGAGGACCAGCATCAGAAGTTAAAGAGGGAGTTAACGATCCTTGAGAAACAATAAACGATTGTCCTCTTGTGTATTTTGGAGCAATACTTCCATATCCAGATGGACTAAAATATGCTCCATTCACAAACACATCTTTTGAGGACCTCCATTTCCAACTCTTCCATCCCCCTTCATGAGTTTCCCTCTTGGTGACCTGTAATATATATCATCATGACTAATATAAGAACATCTATATATAGCAATGGCAATGACATTAGTCTAAGTTGTTTTTTCGTCGCTAATTTCTAAATTTGTGGTTCCTTCAAACTGGAAAAGGAATGAAGAAAGTGAAAATATCTGATCTTCTGGACACTGAAGAACAAGTAGCTTGATATTTGCATACCTCTTTGTCATATGAGTCTGGAGCAATGAAATAATTTCCCTCACTGAATATTGTTGGATCTGCACTCCCACCAATGGCATACATTAACCATTGATCATAATAATTATTAGCCACATGAGCATAACCATGCCTAACCCTGTAACACAAATTATTGTCAAATGTTGCATTATCTTAAATTATTGTCATACTTGGTCCAACTGCATAATCTATTCACAGCTGTTTCAAAGTATTGTGTGATTAATCTTGGATAATCTTAATTAGGTACCTTGGCATTCTTTGAACTAGTTCACGGCCAAAATGGTTGAAAACTACCGTGACTTTCATGCTTTTGTCTGCAGTATATTCATCATTGTGCCCCAACAACATAACCTGGATATTTGATTTAAGGTCAGAATTAAAAAGATCACTACATATTTCTGTCAAAGGCAGAACCAAGATTTTAATTCAGTAGTTATTTTACAACTAATTCAATCAACCATACCTCAATTTCAAGTCAGTTGGGGTGCAAACTTAGCATAAATGTACATATTAAAAAAAAAATCCAACTACATATATATAGTTTGACTCGAAAGCAGTAATGTGCATTGAGAAAGTTGGAGACTTACTTTGTCATGTTCAGTGAAGTAATTGTTCGATATAGTTACTGCAGTTGAAGCATGAATAACATCGAGTAGACCATCCGTTGCACGAGCAAGATAACAATGATCAATCCAAACATTCGACGATCCAAACACACTTATGGCATCACCATCAGAGCCTGATCTTTCACCAACATGTTCAGGACTACTACGAACCATCCCTTTTTTACTAGGCTTACAATCATGAATACTAATCCCATGAATAATAACATTTGTAACATAGTCCAATGTAATGCATGGACCATTAGAAATCTCAATTTTGGCACCTCTTCCATCTATAGTCTTGTGACTATTGACCATAAGCTCATTCTTAAGTGTAAGTACCATATCCTTTTTGAAAATGATCCAAAGTGGCTCGGACTGAATTGCACCATACCTAAGAGTGCCTGGTTCAGGATTTGCAGGATCATCAGAAGGGTCAGTGACCACGTAAATGTCACCATATTTACCTCCTACAGCATTACTCCCAAAGCCTATAGCACAATCTGCTAAAGCCTTGCGATTGGATGACCAATCGTGGTTCAATCTCCAGCACGAATCGATGACATTAAGGAGGTTTTTGTGAGGCTGAGCATAATAACTTGGAAGATAATCATCTACAGCTTTAGTTTCATGTTCATCACTTGATTTACTAGCTACTATTGTAGAAACTGAACATATTATTAGAAGCCATGAAAGTAGTTGGAGGGAAGTTAACTTTGCCATGGCTTATGGGATACAACGAGAAGCACAAAAATGAAATTTAAATAGTCTGTAGTAGAAGTGGTTTGCATGTTGGAAATATATGTCAATTTCAACTAGCTGTTTGGTGAGATTTTGGGAACTTAATCATAAACGTGAGAGCACGAAATACAAAATATAAAAGATACGTTGAACTATTTGAGTAAGCATTGCCTAGGTGCAAATATTAGCATCATAATCATTGACCGAAGAAAGAATAAATTATCCCAAGTTTGAGCTTTGTGACTTCTAAAGTGAGACACGTATTTTCTAAAACGTTAACTGATGTACTGGAAAATCAGGATCATTGTTTAATAAATTGGAATATCCTATACAGTACATTATTTAATATTCATGAAACCAAGACCTTGCCACGTAACAATATTTCCACTCTCACATAGTGGTAGCGCTTAACATGAATAAAACTAGGTCACATTTTTTTTCCTCTTTCTTTTATTTTTGTTGATAAAAATGGTGTCAGGCCAATTTATGCACACCTCGACACGTGTCCGGTTTAGGATTTAAGGGGTCATATGGTACTATCATTTAGAATGTAAATGTGACCATTTTCGGTTCCCATGGCATGCATCACTTACCGAAGCCTTTTGCACATTTTGCTGAGACTTGGCGATTGTTAGCGCATTTGGAGCGTAATTGCCAGCAATTCGATAACTTTAGTCATTTATAATTGCATTAATCTTAATTGCCATGTGTAAGTAGATATTGGTGTCATTTCGTATTTAATTATTCCACTGGTTGGTTTTAGTTACGTCAGCTTTAATTTGCTTGCTTCGATCTTATAGTGGAATCTCTTTTCTAAATTTATTTCAATTTTGGAGAATAATCAGAGAAATTAGTTAAATTTGGGCGACTGCTTTTGTTAAATGTTTTACCTTCTTAAATGTAGAACGATTTTTATTGACAAACTAATTCGCGGAAAATGCTCAGGGAAAGCAAAAATTCCTAAATAATTTGATCTAAACAGCTTGAAGAAGATGAGAAGATAGATTTTCTAAGAAGATTTAATGTAAATAGTCGTTAACTCAACTGCTTAAATTAAAAATAGCCGGCGTATGTATAATATAAGTATAATTCATATATAATATATGTATTATTGTATATAATCAGTACATAATTGATGATAGGCTATAATTGCATATTTTAGTCGCTTATTACACTCGAATTTACTGCACTTTAATTGAGTTTGCGCTTTAATCGCTAGTGTTTTGCACTAATTGTGTGTTTTATGCCTTGTAGGTGTGATTCCGAGCTATATAGATGTTATGGAATAAATTTAAGTGATTTGAAGCTTTGAATTCTGAGTAAAAGCTCAAGGAATTAAGCCGGGATCGTGTTCGGGGGTCAAATTTGATAATTAAGTACGAACGAAGACTTGAGAAGGCATATTGCGCACTGTCTAGTAAAATAGACATAACTTTTTGCTCAGAACTCCATTTGGGCTCCACATATATGGTTGGAAAGCTAACTCAAAGGGCTACAACTTTCATGTTTTATGTTTTTCCAAATTTCAAACGGAATAGGGTGAAAAACCGCTGTTTTGCCGCGACCGCGGCAGAACCGCGGTAGAAGATGGTCGCGGACAACTGAAGAATCAGAGGGCATGTTTGGCCGCGGTTCCACCGCGACCGCGGCAAAACCACGGCAGGAAGCGAAAATTTCAGGGACTAAAGTGCAAAATATGGGATTTTAAGTCCTAAACCCTATATTAAACAAAGGAGGCCGGCCAAGAACAATAGGAGGACATATTTTGGACACAAATTAGACCTAAGGAGGCGGAGAGACACTGCTTTAGGGTTAGACAACACCCTTGGAGGCAAGAACACATTGGGAGCAAGGCGGAGAATTCTTCTACGAGTTTTTTCCTTCCTCTTCCTATTTTTCATTGTTGGTTATGACTTTTAGTATTGTAGTTTTACATACTATTATGAATAGCTAATTTGTTATCTAGAGTTTGATAGAACCTTTTGTAGGATAAATTCTTGTTATGTTTTTATATAATTGAGCCATAGCTTTTCTCTATTTGTTTAACTACGTTTATATTCTGGTTGATTGAAGAGCTCTCAATTAGTTGTGCCTATTTAGTATGCATAACTCGGGAGAGAGTGCATATTTAGGTAATTGTTGAACAACACCACTCCTAGAGTATATGAGGGATCAATAACCGAGGGTTTAAAGGTGGGATTAGGGATAACGAAGCCTTGGGTGCGATCTGAAGTGAGCTGTATTAAAAGCTAGCTAGCGTAGCTCGGAAGAGTGCGTCTAGTAAATTATCGTAATTACTCGGGAGAGATTTACGGTAATAAGAGTGCTCATGATCGGTAGAGAATACTTATGCGAAATTATAGAAGACATAGCGGGAAGGATTCCGACAATAGGGGAAATCATAACTCTAGACCTCCTTAATCTTTTCTCTAACCCTCAGTATCGTTAGTTGTTAATTTACTATTTTAATTTGTTAGTTAATTAGTTAAACACAAGAATCTTAATATCTATAAGTTAGAAATTGTTCAAGCTTGTCTTCTTGGTGATAGTGAACAGCTGTAGCTAAACCTTAGTTCTCTGTGGGATTCGACTCCGGACTTAAACCGGATTATATTTGCAACGACCGCTTAGTCCTTTTTATAAGGCATAGTTGGGCGTGATCAATAATCTTTGTAAACTGGCTAGAATAACTAAATAATGAATCTGTCCGGTTATTTGTGTAAAGATCCCAAACCTCAGTACTATGATGACTAAGACTAGAGAATGGCTAAAATAGTCCTTTATTTTTGGGGTAGGTTTAAACTGGTTCCTTAAATATATTCTTGAGCAGTTCTGATCCATCAAGCTTGTAAAAGAAGTGAGCAATTTTAGTCACTGTTAAATATTTAATAAACTTTGGTAGTCAAATTTAATGGGACCTGTGGAAAATGATTTAATCGGAAAAATTTAGAAAGTCCCATCAAATCCTAGAAATTGTGACCTAAAAAATTACATCAGACACCAGAAATAAATAAGAAGAATAGGAACTGCACTAAGAAGTTGCAACAGACTTCAGAAATAGAACAAAATAGCAAAAACTGCAACAATTATACCTCTCTCTCTCTCTCTCTCTCTCTCTCTCTCTCTCTCTTTCTCTTTCTTCTAAATTATTAGTGTTCCTCGACCCCGAGGTCGCCCTAACATTTTATTGTTCTTAATTTNAAACCAGGGTTCGGCCTATATTTTTCAAGACCACTCCATTCGGTCAAAATCGTTCATCATTTCTTTACTCGATAACTTTTTCATCCTTCCCCAGTAAAGGGGGGAAGCTGTTAATACCCAATTTTTCCCACATAATTTTAAATATATATACATACACTTCCAAAATAGTGCATATGCATCATCATTTGATTTATAAGCATACACAAATATTTTTCATAATTTTTAAGGGCTTTAAATCAATTTATCTCTGCATTTTTATTATATAAATGTCCATAATTACCCTATAAATTATTTTTATGATGAATTAATCATCCAAACTTATCATTTATACCAGCATAATTTTTTTAAATATTTTTAGTGCATTTTTTATAATTACACTTGCATTTTTTGAGGCTAAATTGCACATCTTTGCAATAATAGTCATATTAATGTATAATTACATTATTTGCAGAAAATAATTTTTATATTTTTATAATGATAAGCAATTATTTTAGTGCACAAATGACATTTTTATTATTTATTAATTGCTTTCATAAATTATTTATTTATTAAATATGGGGTATTTAAAAATTAGCCTAAATTCCTACCCAAATTCGGACCTAAAACTACCCAATACACCAGCCCAATACCCTTGGCCCAACACCATTAGCCCAGTCTCTTACCCATTTTATTAAACCCGACCCAACCTATCCTTAAATCCGAGCCGTTAATCAATGATCAACGGCTCACAAGCATTCCCCCCCCCCCTCCATATATCACCATCCCCCAAACCCTAACCCCATTTTTCCAAACCCGTCGCCTCTCTACTCTCCTCCTCTGAAGAACCCTAGCCCGCCGCTTCACCAAAATAATCTCCTAATCCCGTTCCTAATAGGATTTTCTTTCCATTTACTTAGCATTTCGACATATTTCCTTTATTAGGTGATTCTTTACGGAATTACCTAGTACTTGCCTAAACATGGCAAGTATCCTTACTTTGATTCTGTCTTAATCGATCTCATCTCTTGAATCTGGACGATATTAAGTCCACACACGTTATTTTGCACCATGTGAGCCCGATCTGTTCAGATCTTGCTTGACCCTAAGGTTAGGGTTTGCAGATCCTCTTTGATTCGAACCAAAATTGGCCCAGGCCTTGATTTTATGTATTATCTCGTCTTTATTTGCCCTATTACGTATAAATCTGTCTATTTTCTGTCGATTACCCTAAATTAGGGTTTATCCTTCTTAATCGAACCAAATCTAGTTCGATTCTGTGCTTCTTTTTGAATAATTTCCTATCTATGTTCATCTTATGCAATATGTAATTCTTTTGTCTTTATTTTTTGTCGATTTTGTGTAGTTTACCAAAAAACTAGGGTTTCAAATTTTCTTCCTTACTGATTTAACTGCTTTCCTTTCTAGTATTTGACTGATGATTTTCTATGTTTATGTGTTAATCTCTACCACTATATAAACCCCTCCCCCTTTTCCCTTTAGAGAGACTTGGAAATCATTATAATCTCACTAGATATAAAACTTTACTATGTTATTTCGTTCTGCTCTTTGGTCTTGGCCGGCTGAAAGCCAAGGCCATTAAGTTCTGGATTTTTGCTTCTCATTGACGATTCAAAACACTGTGGGTTTTGTTCTTTTCTTGCATTTCTCGTTTAACTAGTGAGTTACTTGACTTTCGTAATTTCATCCTTATGTGTTCTTATCTCTGAATCTCTGGCTTAACATGTTCCTGGTTTACTTTTAAGCATCACTCTGCTAATTTCTGCGTATACTCACTCTTAATGCTACTAGTTCTGAGACTATCTATGCCTAATTGAGTAATATGAACTTCTTTAGGGCCTATTCAGTTAGTGTACTGACTCTTGAATACATATGAACATGTCTATCCCCTTATCCTGAATCCCTGTAGTGAATGCCTCACATCTGTAACTCTTGTTGCTAGTTGTAATTTGCTTCTTTACTATTATGTCAACATGATCAGTCGACCCCTACACCCCTCTAATGTATGTTTGTAGTGATTGTCTCATCATGCTTGAATTGCTACTTTGAAATAAACCTTTGATAACTGGATCATCTTTGTTTAGATCACCATGACAATGTTATCTGCTATCCAACATGATTTTACTGAATATAGGTGTTTTGAATTATGATTGTAAGTTCCTCCTTTTTGCTAATGTGATGCCCTCCCCCTTTCTATGATGTTCTTGTTTCTTGATATTAGCATTAGTTTAAGTACTAAGCCCACTTCAAGCATGCTCTAACTCATTCTTCTCCCATGGCTTTGCCAAACTTGCAAACATGCTCTGCCGTTTTTTAGCCTAAAATGTGCTTTCATCATATTGAACTTATGTTTTTAAGTGTCTACCTGGTTTGTTCAATTTGGTTGTGTCTGTTTCAATCCGTCAATTCCTATCCCTCAACCTTAGTCT
Source organism: Nicotiana attenuata (assembly GCF_001879085.1). Classification (NCBI taxonomy): domain Eukaryota; kingdom Viridiplantae; phylum Streptophyta; class Magnoliopsida; order Solanales; family Solanaceae; genus Nicotiana; species Nicotiana attenuata. Next base: position 38,983 of record NW_017675517.1, on the reverse strand, counting down.
TTCTCTTTCACCTCTTGCTTAAGTTCTTTGAATCATGTTCTTAGCCGACTGAAAGCCAAGGCTTTTTAGGTTCTGTCCTCTGACTTCTCTAGTGTGAGCACTGCTCGGGGTCTACTTGAGGCCCTTGTGAACTCTGACACACTAGGATTTGTTAATTTCCCTAGTGTGAGCATTGCCCTGAGTTCTTGAAGCCCTTGGTAACTCTGACACACTAGGGGTACTGGTTCTCTATGCTCAATTCTGTTTTTAAGGCTACTAGGGGAATCATTCAATTCTTGACTGCTTTATGTCTATGAGTATGACACATTGGTGCTGTGGTGAATTGTGGGAATGAAGGCCTGGCCTGTCCAAGTGTATTTGTGCCTGCTGTAGGCTCCCTATAGCTATATCTACTCTATAATTTACAACATTCATCCTGGGTCTGTAATAATTATTGTAATAACAATTTGGGATACTAGTGAAATTGGGGAAAGAGCTTTTATCCTATACTTGCACTGAAAATGGATAGAAATCCTGTATATAGGCTCATTACTTAGCTAAACTGTGCTATCTTGTTCAAATGTGTTTCAGCTTTTATGTGTTAGAAACCATGCATATAGGTAATCTATCTTTGCTCGAAACATGTTACTTTCCAATATGGTAGAAATCCTGCCTATAGGTTCCTCCTTTTGGTTCAAAGATGCTTCATGCCTGCTTGTTAGAATCATGCCAGTAGGATTCTAAAATCAGTTTTAATTATAGAAATCATGCCTATAGAATTCTAAAATCAGTTTTAATTATAGAAATCATGCCTATAGAATTTGAATCAGTTAACTAATCGAATTACTTGCCTGCAATATTGTGCTAATTATCCTCACTAGAAGCCATGCCTATAGGACTCGCTCAACCAATTCTGAATATAATCCAGTAATCACCACTGTTAGTTATCACATAAAACGCCTAGATATCATGTCTATAGGTTTATTCTTTTGCACCTGTAATCAATAGGCAACTATGTAAGTTTCGGAGATTGTAAACTGCCCGCACATTAGATCCAGATGCATATAGAGATCCTGCCTATAGGTTCTGCAACTTCAAACTTATTAAAATCAGCAACTATCTTTGATAATTTGACTTGCGTGCGTTTGCTGTCTAAATGCGGAGGCTAACTTGAGCCTTACTTGCATATATGTGAAAGTCCTAAACTATTTAGTATGTCGCTTAGTATTTTTTCTTTTGAGCAGCCTAAGTTAAAGTTTAGAACCACCTTAAAATAAAGGTCCAAATATCTCCTGGACCATAGGCATGGGACGGGTAGTGCACACGTAGGATACGACTTAGAATTGACAGGTGCGCTTTAAGTAAACAACTTAAAGATAGTAATTGAGTAGCAGGAGATGATAGTCTGTGCCCACTGAATAATATGAGTAACACCCTATCTCGAGGGAGTTACGAAGTATTATTTATGTTGCACGGGGTGATCCTTTAGTCTAAAAAACTTAAGACCCCCCTCCCCTTTGTCTTTCAATTGATTATTCACGTTTAGTAATTCCTTGTTTCTTAGCTTTGATCACATAGACTAATTCATATAATTAAGTTCGGTTGGAAGCCACAGTTGTGGACCTCGAAGAGTGCCTAACACCTTCTCTTTGAGGTAATTTCGAGCCCTTACCCTATCTTTGGTGATGCAAACTGGTTAAACAGAGTTATCTGCAAATAGGTGCTTTAACGCACCTTAATCCGTTAGGTGGCAACAGTCTCTTTTAAAACATCTTCCTTAAAAGAGTTGTCATGTGTCGAAAACTGATTTCACGAGAAAAATGGGCGCGACAGCATGGCGACTCTGCTGGAGATTTTAGGCTCTCACCATTACAAACTTGGTCTACATGAATTAGTCTCTCTCGATAAGTGTGTTTTTGTTATTACTCGAATATCCCGCTCCTATTTCCCTTTTATTGCTGCATGCACATCCTCTTCCCTATTTCCTTTTATATGAACTCATTTGATTACAACTTGTGTTTCCCCGTATTTTCCTAATCGTGTTCACTTGCTCCAATTTTTTAATTTTGCTATATCATGTCTCTCCCCAATCTTTACCCCTTTATTTGCTTTATTATAATTCTTTCATTACGCGAACTAACTTCTTCCTTGTTTTCCTTTCTTTATGTCTTTACATTTATTCAATACTGCATTTACTGCTTTCAACATGCAAAAATATTTGACGACGTGTTATTTTATCTTTGCATAAAGCATGCTCCGCATCATATTCCACTCGTGCGTATTAATGCCATAGCGGCACTTGATGAGTGTCCGCGCTCTTCCTAAAATTACCCTTTAAATTTGGAAAGGCTTATTTGCGGTAAAACTAGTCGATCAGCGGTGTAATCGACGGTTCCATGCCTTTCCTCTCAAGTTGTCCGCTTGAGGGTACCGGTCTAGACTCTTCTAGAAACCCCATTCTGAAATCAATTGTGCATGCATCATGTTTAAACCTAGTATAAGTTAGAACACTGTCTGCGTAATAACTCACTAAGACAAACCTTGTCCAAAGTCCGCCGGGATTTCCATAATCCCAATGGACACAATCACGATTTGTGCATTATTAGGAGAAAATATGCCAATATGTTGATCATTAATGTGTAAATAGCTGAATTTGGAGGGGGCAAAGGCTAACTTTATCTGTTTTGCAGAAATGAGGCACGAGATCCCCAGGTTCGGCATGGTTCGGAATATACCACCTTTGCTACTGGACTGGTGGGAAAATCTCGTACCGAGTGACAAAAACCATGTGAAAAGAGTTCTTGGGAATTTACCTTCTTTGCTAGAACTTCAACAAAACAATGTACTGATCGAGGCCGCTACTATGTTCTGGGATGAAAAGAGGGTTGTTTTCTGTTTCGGTGATATAGAAATGACTCCCCTTCTAAAGGAAATATGGGGATTTGCTGGACTTCCCTATGATAGCCCTGGTCTATTGGTACCTGAGAATCGCACTTCTCGAGGATTTCTGAAATTGATGGGTTTTAGAAAGAATGACGAGTTGGTCTTCCTAAAGAAGTCTAATATACCCTTCGACTTCTTTTACGAACGCTATGGGCACAGCGAGTCCTACCGCCTTTACCATGATGAGTTTTCCATTACTTCGTTGGGTTGGACCCACCGTCGGGTTTTTGTGTTCGTTATCTGTTTTCTAGTGATGTTGATATTCCCAATGCAAGGAGAAAGGATTCACACCCATTTAGCTATGGTTACTAAGACCCTAATGGAAGGAATTGAGAGACAGACCTACGCTATTTTCCCAATGATCGTAGCAGAGATATACAGAGCTTTGGACCACTGCAAGAAAGGGTACAACCATTTTGAGGGTTGTAATTTGCTACTACAAATATGGTTGTTGGAACATCTTCAAAGGGGATAATACCGGCAAGAATTTCCGTGGCGACCGTGGAATGACCACATAGCTTTTCACCACCCAAAAAGAATGACTTTTATCCCGGATAGGTTTGCACAACTAGGAAATGTTGTGGGATGGGTACACTTCTTTAGCAATTTGGCCGACAAGAAGGTCCATTGGATGTTTGAATGGTTCCCTACTAGCGAGTTGATCATTAGGTCAAGAGATGTTCCTCATCTAGTGCTAATCGGATTAAGGGGTATTTATCCTTATGCTCCTATCAGAATCATGAGGCAAGCTGGGAGGAAACACGTCATACCTCGAATTTCCAAGATGGTTCACTACAAAGCAAATTTCCAAGGTGATGCTATTCCATACAAGTACGAGGCACAACACATGTGGCATCTAAAGGTCATGGTGGAAAAGGATACCATCGAGCCAGATCGATATCATGCTGGCCATGTGTGTTTCTAACCATCATGGTTGGTCGACGACATAGCAGAAGAAGTCAAGCCGGGGGTTGATTTGGAAAATAGGGTCATAGACGATGCTGCTGAGGCCCAAGTCAAATATAGGAGATTACGCAAAAGGATTTTGAATCTGAGGCCAGACATTTGGAACATCACAAAGCACACATGGAAGCAATCAATGAATGGAGAGGAATCGCTACTAAATCAACAGAGAGGTTGGTGTATTTATAGCAAAGGTTTGATGGAGCTGGAAGGGAAGATGAGAAACAAGGTTATAGGCTGTCAAAACATGGATGAAAATGAAGGAAGTCTCCTAGCAAGGGCGTATCTGCTGTTGGACATGCGCGACCTGGGGAACTTGATCGATGGAACAAAGAAGGCCAAGCATGGAGAAGGTCCCTCTGGGACCAGTAGATTAGGAATTATGTTTTACTTGCTTTCTAGACTCGTTTTAGGCTTTGGTTGTAATAAGGCACATGCCATTAGTGACCTTTTATCATTATTGTCGTTTTAGTAGAGATTCAGTTAGTTATCACATTAATGAAATGATGCAGTTATTGGCATCAATTTTCTCCGAACCTATATGTCGTTTAGGCCTGCCTCGGGCACAATGAGGTCCCCAAACTAGGACGCGAATTTATAATTCCACAATATGTGTTTAAATACCGCAAACGTCCTTTTAATACTCCTCACTGACTTGTTTACTTTTTCTTTCTCTTTTCTTTATTTGTTTATTCTCATCCCCCAAGGTTGGTTCGTGCATATTGGCATCATCAGCATATCATACCAGATCAAGAGGTCCTCCACCTCCTCCTCTGCCAGACGATCCTTAAAGCAAAGGAAAGGCCAGAATGGATGATACAAGCAATATCAGGAAAGACAATGCTACGCATGAAGAGAATGTCAAAACTTCAGATGGTTGAAGAACTCCAACACAGAATGACTTGGTTTTGCGGTTGGAACAAAAGATATTGGAGTTACAAGGGGAACTTGAGCAGGTCCGGAATTTGGCAAACCTTTCCCTTATCCTGAACGTCCTCGACATCAACCAACAGAACACCAAAAACCCAGCACCTCCCCAAAATACACCAAACCAGCATTCACAAAATCCTCTCGCACCTCACCAATATGCCATACCGCCTCAAAATCCCAATCCTCTACCAGTACCAACTCATCCACAACATCATCATCAGCCAACCTAGTGTCCACAAACCACTACCTGTAACACTCCTCAGAACACATCACAACCTATCCCCGATCCTCAAAACTCAACCAACGACCACCACTATACCCAAATTCCTGGAGTCCATCAAAGCAACCCTATATATGTGGAAACCTTACCCCCACACTCCACAACAGACCTTATACATACCGGAGTCTGTCGAGAAGGACCTGCTCATCAAGACTAAGGCATAGGAGCTCAAGAAGCTTACTAGTTGAGTCCAGGGTGTTAAGGGTGGTAAAGGCATCGAAGGTTTGAACAATGAAGATTTGTATCCAGCTAGATGTAGAACTGCCAGACGGTTACAAACCTCCCAAGTTCGAAATGTTTGACGGGAACCAAAGGTGCATCTAAGGACATACTGCGACAAGCTCGTAAGAGTTGGTAAGGATGACAGAATCCACATGAAGTTATTTATGAGGAGCCTCACTGGAGATGTCCTGTCTTGGTATATCAGCCAAAATCCAAAGAAGTGGGTTAACTGGGTAAGCATGGCATCAGATTTCATGGATCGGTTCAGATTCAACATAGAGAATGCACCAGATGTCTTCTATATCCAGAATCTCAAGAAAAAGACAACAGAAACTTTCCGCGAGTACGCTACTCGGTGGAGATCGGAAGCTGCGAAAGTAAGGCCGGCATTAGAGGAAGAGCAAATAAACAAATTCTTTGTTCGGGCCCAGGATCCGCAATACTACGAGAGGTTAATGGTTATTGAAAACCATAAATTTTCTGACATCATCAAATTAGGAGCAAGAATAGAAGAGGGTATTAAAAGCGGAATGGTGACAAACTTTGAGGCACTCCAAGCTACGAACAAGGCTTTGCAGTCAGGAGGCATATCCGAGAAGAAGGAAGTAGGGGCCATGATGGTAGACCAAGGACCAAAATCTCCTCTCACATACCAAACCCCACCACCCATATATCAGCCTTCATCTCCCAGATACCAACAACCCTCCCCCACCTACCATACTTATAACACATAACCTGCATATTACCATTCACCACCACCAACCCGCCAAAACTATCAAAAACCTAGACCAAATTTCGACCACAGACCACCCAGACAATACACTCCTATTGCTGAACCCATTGATCAGTTGTATGAAAGACTGAAGGCTGCCGATTATGTCACCCTAAATTCCCGTTGTTGCTATGGAAAACTCTTCCCAGTGGGTTAATCCGAACAAGACATGTGCCTATCACTCGGGCATGGAGGAACATACTATTGATAAATGTCGCACTCTGAAGGATAAGATAGACACTGATTGACACCAAAGTTATACAAGCAAAAGAGGCTGCACCAAATGTCCACAACAACCCCCTCCCGGATCATAGGGGTGAGGGGGTAAATGTGATCAAAACAGATGAAGAATGGGACCCAGAAGGATCAATTGGACTCATTCGTGAAGGGAATGAAGCCAGAGTTCCTCCAGTCACTCTCACACCTATTATACTACAGATTCAGTCGCCAATTAAGGTTGAAATAGCCACACCAACTCCGTTTGAGGTTAAAGCAACAACACCTTCAGCCACACCAGCTCCGTTTGAGGTGGAAGTGACCACACCCTTCACTATGACGGTGGCACCCACACCGTCCTTTAATTCCAATGCTATACCATGAGACTATGCTGTAGAGGCAAGAAGAAAATGAAAAGGGAAAATGGAAGAAACAGGTGCCGCACAAGGCATGACCAGGACCGGTAGGGTTTACACACCTGAGCATTTGGGAGAACAAGTAAAGAAGATGCTCCCAAACAACCTAACATAGAAACCGACCCAGATGATCTTCGGAGAAAGGTACAAGCAAGGGAGTACTCTGTAGTGGACCATTTGAACAAAACCCCTGCTCAGATTTCCATTCTATTGCTGCTGCAAAATTCTGAAGCGCACAGGAATGCATTAATGAAAATATTGAATGAGGCTTATGTACCCAACAACATTACTAGTGGAGAGATGGCCAACATGGTAGGGCAAGTACTGGAGAGCCACAAGATCACTTTTCACGAAGACGAACTGCCACCCGAAGGGTTGAGTCATAATAGGGCACTGCACATCACATTACAATTTGAGGATAAATTCATAGCTAGGGTCCTAATAAATGGGGGTTCAAGCCTCAAAATTTGTCCATTGACTACTTTGAAGAGGTTAGGTAAAGGCTTGCATGAGATACGAGCAGGAACTATGAATGTGAAAGCATTCGATGGGTCTCAAAGGGCCACAATTGAGGAAATCAACCTGTGTCTGCAGATGGGTCCGACTTGGTCCGATGTTGAGTTTCAAGTATTGGACATATCTGCCACATATAATCTGTTGTTGGGACGACCTTAGATACATGCTGCTGGAGCCGTAGCTTCTACGCTACACTAGGCCGTGAAGATCGAATGGAATCATCAGGAAGTGATCATTCATGGAGACGGGAGTGATCCCATTTACACCAATCAAACCGTTCCGGTTGTCGAAAATAGAAGGAAGTTGGGTGGAACGTACCATCACATCGAGCTCGTCAATGCAATCGAGAAAGACAAGTGGTAGAGTAATAAGATTGAAAGCATACTGTTATGGACTAGGTATGAACCCGGTAAAGGTCTCGGCAAGAATCTCCAGGGTATCACTAAGCCAATACAACCAAAACGTCACGGTATAACCTTTAGACTTGGATATCAGTACACCTAGAAGGAGTACGATGATTGGTCGCCGCCATAGCGTGGTCCCTATTACCCTCTTGAACAGCCAATACCACATTTGCACCAGACATTTCAACAAGCTGACGTGATATAGGGATCTGAAGAAGATGAGGCTCTAGCTAGCCTAAGGAATCTGTTTCTGGACGATGAAGACATGGACTGCAATGCAATAGTGGAGGAGGAGGAGGAGGAAGACCTTACAATTCAGACCATGGAGAAAGGAGCTGTTCTCAAGAACTGGACTGCCGCACCATCCCGGGCCCGTCGAGTTCCTGGGTAGCCTGGCAATTAACATGATCTATTTTTTTAAAAGCAATTTTCTGCATTTAAAGACATTTTCAGTATTCTGTTTTAGGCGCATTTGGTTTAGAAATAATTGCTCGAATCATCGAGCCGTACTTGTTTTAACGTTTCCAGATTTATCTAATGCATTGCTATTCTAGTATTCATTATTATCCTTTACATTTTTCTCTATACAACACTATTATTACTTATCCCGATGAACCGACAACTGTGACATGTAAAGAGATAACGCAACATATGGATAATGATTCAGAGAAAATAGAAGAAGAAGATATAATCCCTAAGGAAATTGTCAGAGAAGTGAAATTTTTTTAGAATAAGCCTAAGTCAAATTTGGACGAAACCGAGATAGTCAACTTGGGAGATTCTGAACAGTCAAAGAAATCCGCATAAGTATTCACCTGTCACCGTCAGAAAAAGAAGAGTACACCGGTTTCCTAAAAGAATGCGAGAATATCTTTGCATGGTCTTATGATGATATGACCGTGTTGAGCACATCTATCGTAGCTCATAAACCACCTACCAATCCAATGTGTCCACCTGTAAAGCGGAAACTCAGAAAGTTCAAGCCTGATATGAGTCTGAAAATCAAAGAGGAAGTCACCAAGCAGATCAAAGCTAAGGTCCTCAAAGTGGTTGAATATCCTACTTGGTTGGCCAACGTCGTGCCAATTTTGAAGAAGGATGGGAAGGTCAGAGTATGTGTCGACTGTCGAGATTTAAACAAATCAAGTCCCAAAGATGATTTCTCGTTACCCAATATACACATACTGATCGACAACTATGCGAAGCATGAACTCTAATCCTTTGTGGATTGCTTCGCGGGATACCATCAGATCTGGATGGATGAGGAAGATGCCGAGAAAATAGCCTTTATCACTCCGTGAGGGATGTATTGTTATAAAATGATGCTGTTTGGCCTGAAGAATGCTGGAGCCACTTACACGAGAGCCATGGCGACTATTTTTCATGACATGATTCACAAAGAAATAGAGGTGTACGTAGATGATGTCATCATCAAATCCAGAAGAAGCACAGATCATATAGCAGATTTAAGGAAATTCTTTAATTGGTTTCGAAGGTACAATCTGAAACTAAATCCTGCAAAGTGTGCTTTCGGAGTCCCTGCTAGAAAATTGCTAGGTTTCATCGTCAGTCGTCGGGCGATTGAGTTGGACCCTTCAAAGGTCAAAGCCATCCAAGATTTGCCACCTTCGAAGAGCAAGAAAGATGTGATGAGTTTCTTGGGGCGTCTCAATAACATCAGTCGATTGATAGCACAGCCGACTGTGATCTGTGAGCCAATTTTCAAAATGCTAAAGAAAGATGATGTAACAAGATGGACTGAAGAATGTCAAAAATCCTTTGACAGAATCAAGGAGTACCTATCTACACCACCAGTCTTGGTCCCGTCGGAACCTGATAGACCTCTGCTACTCTATTTGTCCGTACTAGATGGAGCTTTCAATTGTGTTTTGGGACAACACGACGAGACAGGAAGAAAGGAGCAGGCCTTATACTATCTGAGTAAGAAGTTCACACCCTACGAAGCACGGTATTCTCTGCTGGAACGCACTTGCTGTGCTCTGACGTGGATAGCCCAGAAACTGAGGCATTATTTCTGTGCCTACACTACATATCTCATATCAAGGATGGATCCCCTGAAATACATCCTTCAGAAACCAATGCCTACAGGGAAGTTAGCAAAATGGCAAATATTGTTGAGTAAATTTGATATCGTCTATGTGACTCAGAAGGCAGTCAAGGGACAGGCATTAGCGGATCATCTCTTAGAAAATCTTGTAGGAGGGGAATACGAACCACTGAAAACGTATTTTCTCGATGATAAAGTATTATTTTTTGGAGAAGATATCACCGAAACCTACGACGGTTGGAGAATGTTCTTCGATGGGGCTGCAAATTTCAAAGGAGTGGGTATTGGAGCGGTTTTGGTGACAGAGACAGGTCAACATTATCCAGTATCTGCGAAGCTCAGGTTTCCATGCACCAACAATATGGCAGAATATGAGGCTTGCATCATGGGTCTCAATTTGGCCATCGACATGAATATCCAGGAGTTGCTGGTAATTGATAATTCAGATCTTCTGGTACATCAGGTTCAAGGAGAATGGGCTACAAAGAATACTAAAATATTACCATATCTATATCATGTGCAAGAGTTGATGAAGAGGTTCACGAAGATAGAGTTCATACATGTCCCGAGAGTCCAAAATGAGTTCGTAGATGCATTTGCCACTTGGTCTTCCATGATACAGCATCCGGATAAGAATTTTGCCGATCCCATTCCAGTAAGGATCCATGGTCAGCCAGCTTATTGTGCTCATGTTGAAGAAGAAACAGATAGAAATCCATGGTTTTACGATATCAAGCAATATTTAGCAAAAGGAGAATACCCGAAGCATGCAAATCATACTTAGAAACGCACGCTCCGGATATTGTCCAATCATTTCTTCCAAAGTGGAGGAGTTCTATATAAAAGGACTATAGACCTAGGGTTATTACGGTGTGTTGATGCTAAAGAAGCTTCCAAACTGCTCGGGGAAATACACGCTGGCACCTGCGGACCACACATGAATGGTTTCATTTTAGCCAAGAAGATACTAAGAGCGAGATACTTTTGGATGACTATTGAAACAGACTGCATCAGGTATGTCCAAAAGTGTCACCAGTGTCAGGTACATACAGATATGATACGAGTACCACCAAATGAGCTCAATGCAACAAGTGCACCTTGGCCTTTTGCCGCTTGGGGAATAGATGTCATCGTTCCAATCGAACCCCCCGCTTCAAACGGGCACAGGTTCATTTTAGTGGCCATAGACTACTTCACAAAATGGGTTGAGGATGCATCTTACAAGGTTGTAACCAAGAAAGTCGTCGCAGATTTTGTCAGGGATCGTATTGTTTGCCGATTCGGTGTACCCAAATCCATCATTACCGATAATGCAGCCAACCTCAACAGCAATTTAATGAAAGCAATGTGTGAAACCTTCAAAATCAAGCATAGAAATTCTGCAGCATACAGACCTCAAATGAATAGAGCCGTGGAGGCCGCAAACAAGAATATCAAGAAAATATTGAAGAAAATGGTAGACAACCACAAGCAATGGCATGGGAAATTACCATTTTCCTTATTTGGGTATCGTACCAAAGTTCGCACATCAACCGGAGCAACTCCCTACATGTTGGTCTACCGTAATGAAGCTGTCATTCCCGGCAAAGTAAAAATTCCTTCTTTGAGAATAATACAAGAAGCAGAACTCAGTGATGCAGAATGGATACAGAGTCGCTATGAACAATTGGATCTTATTGACGGGAAAAGAATGAATGCGGTATGCCATGGTCAACTTTATCAGAACAAAATGTACAAAGCTTTCAACAAAAGGGTCAAACCGAGAGAGTTCACACCGGGGTAGTTGGTGCTGAAGCGGATCTTCCCGCATCAAGATGAAGCCAAAGGGAAATTTTCACCTAATTGGAAGGGGCTCTACATGGTTCATAGGGTACTAACAGGCGGAGCACTCATACTCGTAGAAATGGACGGAGAAGTTTAGCCAAAGCCTATTAATTCGAACGCAGTCAAGAGATACTATATTTAAATTGATTACATTTCTTCATTTGATGTAACTGAACTACACTTGACCTGATTCCCGTTTAAGAGGGGATACGTAGGCAGCCCTGTGGATTCGGTCACATCTCAATAAAATTTTCATTTTCCCCACAACCAGTAACTGGGGCAGAATTTTGAGGAGGACCCTCAAAATTCCGCAGCAAGTCCAGCCAATTTCATCATATGCGGAAGGGGCGAAGAATCGCTTATTAAACTGGGCAGGATTTTGAGGAGGACCCTCAAAATTCTTGTGCAAAGAAGTGCAATGTCTCTAAAAGTGTCACAATCATTGGTTCATCTAATTTACTTGATATTGTATACTACTACGTTTTTTTAAATAATTATATTTATCAAATGCATGCATATTCTTCGAAAACTTTATTTCTATGGCAGCCAGATATTACCCAGGGTAACACGAAAAGGATCCTCCAGAGCAAGGCAAAGTAAAGCAAGCAGGCGAAGACACAAACCAACCTTCCCCCACAGAACTCACAAATCTTTCTTTGAATACAGGTGCAATAAGACAACGATACTCGCAGATACATCAAAACATGGCCCTCAAGACAACAAATTATGAACGTCTTCAACTAAGAAATACTTTACTTTTCCATTTGTCTCTTCTAGCATGAGGCTAAGCCCTGCCTCTCTAATTGCATAAGGCTAAGCACTGCCTTTCCTTGCATCGAGACTAAGCCCTGTCTCCTCTTCTTGCATAAGGCCAGCCCTACCTCCCTAATTGCATAGGGCTAAGCACTGCCTTTCCTTGCATCGAGACTAAGCTCTGTCTCCTCTTCTTGCATGAGGCTAAGCCCTACCTCCCTAATTGCATAAGGCTAAGCACTGCCTTTCCCTGTATCGAGACTAAGACATGTCTCCTCTTCTTGCATAAGCCTAAGCCCCTGCCTCTTCAAATGCATAAGGCTAAGCATTGCCTTTCATTGCATGAGACTAAGCATTGTCTCCACTTTGCATATGTCTAAGAACTGCCTTCCCCTGCATAAGACTAAGCGTTATCTCCTCTTTTGCATGAGGCTACGCCCTGCCTTCTTAATTGCATAAGGCTAAGCACTGCTTTCCCCTGAATGAGACTAAGCATTGTCTCCTCTTTTGCATGAGGCTAAGCACTGCCTCCTTAATTGCATAAGGCTAAGCATTGCCTTCCACTGCATGAGACTAGGCAGTGTCTCCTTTTTTGCATGAGGCTAAGCCCTGCCTCCTTAATTGCATAAGGCTAAGCACTGCCTTCCCTTGCATGAGACTAAGCATTGTCTCCATTTTTCATGAGGCTAAGCATTGCCTTCCTATTTGCATAAGGCTAAGCACTGCCTTCCACTGCATGAGACTAAGCATTGTCTCCTCTTCCTGCATGAGACTGAGCATTGTCTCCTCTTCTTGCATGAGGCTAAGCCCTGCCTCCTCAAGTGCATAAGGCTAAGCAATGCCTTTCCATTGTATGAGACTAAGCCCTATCTCCTCTTCTTGCATGAGGCTAAGCCCTGCCTCCCTAAATTGCATAAGGCTAAGTTCTGCATTTCCTTATCCAATACCGAATGCTACGCTACTTGAAATCCAGCACTATTTTGCCTTCCTGGGGCTAAGATCTGCCCCAATCTTATGCAAGACTAAGCTTTGTCTTGTTTCGCTTCTTATATGAACCAAGGTCATTTCTTGGCATTCCGTGGGCTGAAACATTGCCATTTTTGTCGAAAGGCGTCATTGTCCGAAGGCATCATCCTCATAGCCGGAAGATACCATATCATGGCCTGAGGATCTCTCAATGCGGCATATCATTATTCAAAGACATCATGGTTCAGAGGCACCATTCTCATGGCCCGAGAACATCATTTCATGTCCTGAAAATCCCTTATCACATGATTCATGGCCCGGGACGTCATGGTCTAAGGACATCATCCTCACCGTCCGAAGACAATCTTCATGGTCTAAAGGGAATTTGCATCATTTTTGAATTATCGCACTGACCCATATATATTTGCGTGCATCGGGTTTTAAGTTTTGCAAGTAATCCAGGAAATAACCGTTCTTCAAACGGTAGCAACCTTCACTCTGGTTTCCGCTTATAACATTCACACCCTAAAATCATTTCAAACGTAACCGACTCCCAGCAATTGCCCACTTTTTACTCTATGACCGTTCAAATACATGCTCTATAACACATCCGTTACATTTCAAATTCACATTCAAAACTCTGCATCCGATACTATCCTTCCCAAAAGAACTCTTTTCGAAACACACGACCATTCTTATAACAATTCCATCGGTTTCATTCACCGTTGGGTCCAGAACTACACATGGCCTGATTCCTATAAAACCAGGGATATGTAGGCAGCTCAGAAACCATGGTTCGGCCTATATTTTTCAAGACCACTCCATTCGGTCAAAATCAGCCATCATTTCTTTACTCGATAACTTTTTCATCCTTTCCGCGTAAAGGGGGCAGCTGTTAATACCCAATTTTTCCCACATAATTTCAAAGATATTTACATATATTTCCAAAATAGTGCATATGCATCATCATTTGATTTATAAGCATACACAAATATTTTTCATAATTTTTAAGGGCTATAAATCAATTTATCTCTGCATTTTTATTATATAAATTTCCAATATTTATGCTATAAATTATTTTTATGATGAATTAATCATCCAAACTTATCATTTATACCAGCATAATTTTTTTAAATATTTTAGTGCATTTTTTTTAATTATACTTGCATTTTTAAGGCTAAATTGCACATCTTTGCAATAATAGCTCATATTAATGTATAATTACTGGCCCAGATGATCTTCGGAGAAAGGTGCAAGCAAGGGAGTACTCTGTAGTGGACCATTTGAAGAAAACCCCTGCTCATATTTCCATTCTATCGCTGCTTCAAAATTCTGAAGCGCATAGGAATGCATTAATGGAAATATTGAACGAGGCTTATGTACCCAATAACATTACTAGTGGAGAGATGGCCAACATGGTAGGGCAAGTGCTGGAGAGCCACACTTTTCACGAAGACGAACTGCCACCTGAAGGGTTGAGTCACAATAGGGCACTGCACATCACATTACAATTTGAAGATAAATTCATAGCTAAGGTCCTGATAAATGGGGGTTCAAGCCTCAAAATTATTCCATTGACTACTTTGAAGAGGTTAGGTAAAGGCTTGCATGAGATACGGAGCAGGAACTATGAATGTGAAAGCATTCGATGGGTCTCAAAGGGCCACGATTGATGAAATCAACCTGTGTCTGCAGATGGGTCCGACTTGGTCCGATGTTGAGTTTCAAGTATTGGACATATCTGCCATATATAATCTGCTGTTGGGACGACCTTAGATACATGCTGCTGGAGCCGTAGCTTCTACGCTACACCAGGCCATGAAGTTCGAATGGAATCATCAGGAAGTGATCATTCATGGAGACAGGAGTGATCCATTTACACCAATCAAACCGTTCCGGTTGTCGAAAATAGAAGGAAGTTGGGTGGAACGTACCATCACATCGAGCTCGTCAATGCAATCGAGAAAGGCAAGTGGTAGAGTAATAAGATTGAAAGCATACTGTTATGGACTAGGTATGAACCCGGTAAAGGTCTTGGTAAGAATCTCCAGGGTATCACTAAGCCAATACAACCAAAACGTCACGGTATAACCTTTGGACTTGGATATCAGTACACCTAGAAGGAGTACGATGATTGGTCGCCGCGATTGCGTGGTCCCTATTACCCTCTTGAACAGCCAATACCACATTTGCACCAGACATTTCAACAAGCTGACGTGATATAGGGATCTGAAGAAGATGAGGCTCTAGCTAGCCTAAGGAATCTGTTTCTGGACGATGAAGACATGGACTGCAATGCAATAGTGGAGGAGGAGGAGGAGGAGGAGGACCTTACAATTCAGACCATGGAGAAAGGAGCTGTTCTCAAGAACTGGATTGCCGCACTATCCCGGGCCCGTCGAGTTCCTGGGTAGCCTGGCAATTAACATGATCTATTTTTTTAAAAGCAATTTTCTGCATTTAAAGACATTTTCAGTATTCTGTTTTAGGCGCATTTGGTTTTGAAATAATTGCTCGAATCATCGAGCCGTACTTGTTTTAACGTTTCCAGATTTATCTAATGCATTGCTATTGTAGTATTCATTATTATCCTTTACATTTTTCTCTCTACAGCACTATTATTACTTATCCCGATGAACCGACAATTGTGACATGTAAGAGATAACGCAACATATGGATAATGATTCAGAGAAAATAGAAGAAGAAGATATAATCCCTAAGGAAATTGTCAGAGAAGTGAAATTTTTTGAGAATAAGCCTAAGTCAAATTTGGACGAAACCGAGATAGTCAACTTGGGAGATTCTGAAACAGTCAAAGAAATCCGCATAAGTATTCACCTGTCACCGTCAGAAAAAGAAGAGTACACCGGTTTCCTAAAAGAATACGGATATCTTTGCATGGTCTTATGATGATATGACCGGGTTGAGCACATCTATTGTAGCTCATAAACTACCTACCAATCCAATGTGTCCACCTGTAAAGCAGAAACTCAGAAAGTTCAAGCCTGATATGAGTCTGAAAATCAAAGAGGAAGTCACCAAGCAGATCAAATCTAAGGTTCTCAAAGTGGTTGAATATCCTACTTGGTTGGCCAACGTCATGCCAATTTTGAAGAAGGATGGGAAGGTCAGAGTATGTGTCGACTGTCGAGATTTAAACAAATCAAGTCCCTAAGATGATTTCTCGTTACCCAATATACACATACTGATCTACAACTATGCCAAGCATGAACTCCAATCCTTTGTGGATTGCTTCGCGGGATACCATCAGATCTGGATGGATGAGGAAGATGCCGAGAAAATAGCCTTTATCACTCCGTGGGGGATGTATTGTTATAAAATGATGGTGTTTGGCCTGAAGAATGCTAGAGCCACTTACACGAGAGCCATGACGACTATTTTTCATGACATGATTCACAAAGAAATAGAGGTGTACGTAGATGATGTCATCATCAAATCTAGAAGAAGCACAGATCATATAGCAGATTTAAGGAAATTCTTTAATCGGTTTTGAAGGTACAATCTGAAACTAAATCCTGCAAAGTGTGCTTTCAGAGTCCCTACTAGAAAATTGCTAGGTTTCATCGTCAGTCCCTTCCTCTCCCATTCTCTCTGCAAACCCTAGTCGCCGCCACCCAAGCTAACCCTAATCCCTTCGATTCTTGCCGGTTTCCATGGCTTCTCAGGCCGTGAAACCCTCATACTCACTTCCTATCGCTCTTGTGCGCTTGGTATTTGAAGGTTTGAGGCTAGACCTCAAAGGTCTCCAACCAGATCTCTGCCGACTTGAGGGTTCCGGCCATCTCCGGCTTGGCTCTGGCATATCTTAGCCTCCTGAGCCTGTTTCCAATCTTATCCGACTTAGATCGAACATTTTCCAAAGCCTTTCTCGTTCTAGGATTCACCTGAAACCCTAGCTGTTCGAGGTTTTTCTCCAATTCTCTTTAGATCTGTGTGTATTCATGCTTTACTTTGAGTTTTTAAAAGGTTTCCCCAACTTTTCTTTATAAAATTCTTTTTCCAAAGTCAGTTTTTTCTGATTTAGGGTTTCTGAAAAAATGCTTATGTGTTTTCCGATCTTTCTTCTCCCTTTCTCGTGTATGTTTGTCTCTACCATGTTCTTATGTTTTCTCTTTTTTTACACATGTTCTTCTACTATGTTTGCTATATTTTGTTCTTCCTTTTTCTATGTTTCTGTGCTATGTTTTCACATGCTATGTTTCTGTGCTATGTTTTACATGCTATGTTCTGCTACTTGCCTTCCATTACGACTTGATATGCTTCGCCTACTGTATTTTTCTACCATGTTCATTAAGTGTTCTTACTATGCCCGCTTAAGCATATTTTCCTCTACTGTTTCTTCTACTCTCATTGTGTTTTCGAATTAATTCCATGAATCTGTTTGCATTAAACCTTCTACTGTATCTGCTTGTTTCCTCTTCTTTGCATTTGCTTCAAGTCGAAAACCCTAGGATTTGGGTTTTTTGGCGAGTTTGGTCTTGTGTGTTTGGACTAGGGTTCTATTTGAGCCCTGGACTCTCTCAAATTCACTTGGGGTCCATGTACTGATTTTGAATCCTTTTGTGTATGAATTCTTCTATACTAGACTCCTCTGATTAGCATGACAACCCCTTTTATATGTGTTAAAATCTTTCTTCAAAAGGTTTTCCAACTTGTGTTCGAATCAGAATCCTTTTTTGGGGTTAATTGATTGCTACTGATTCTTCTTAAGTAAAACCTTTTCCTTAGCCTTTCTGACTTGGTTATTCATGAACCAATAGTTGCAAATCTCTGATTCCTTGATTTATTGGGTACTGATTGGTTCTTACCTTATTTGTTTAGCCGTGTATTTCAAAATTTCTTCCCTTAATTAAACTCCTATGTATTTATCCATAATTGCCTACTTTGCACAAGATGCTTACTTGATCTCTGCTCTTAAATACTCTTTTGTTCATTACCATTTAAGTTTGAACTTCTTAATTAAACGAAGTTCTTCTACTGATTGATTCTAATTGGTACATGGTTATTTCTTTGCCTTATTCCTTGCCTGTTTTCAAACTATAAATACATGCTCTTTTATTAACACAACACACCAACATTCGTAGTTTTCTGAACTCACACTCACACTCAAAAAGTATTCTCTCTTGTTGCTTGTAAGGTGGCCTATTTGCAAGACTTCTGCTTTCTTTTGCTTGTCTCTTTCTGAAACTGGTATGTCCTAGTTTTAATTCCAGCATCAACTCTAATGTGTTTACTTACCAATTCTCCTATCCATGCTTACTTTACTGCCTGTAGAATTTAACCTTTGTATAATGTGCTTATATCTTGATTATGTTTTGCAATGAATCCCATCCCCATTCCCTTATGTGTGTTTGAGTTAAGGTTTGGCCTGGCAGCATCCAAATTGCTGTCCAGGGTTGAACCTGACCTTCAATAGGTCCTAACTCTCCAATGTTTGGCTAGTGGGCTGGTCAGGGGTGTGCCAGCATTTTATGTTGCTGGGCATGACCACCAGCCTGCCTTGGCATCCCTTATATCCCTCTACTGCACTTTCATTCAGT
>NW_017675517.1:0-17379 GCF_001879085.1 Nicotiana attenuata | reverse complement strand
CACAACATAGCATGGTCGGGAACCACACTAGTGGATCTTGAGGGGTGCCTAACACCTTCCCCTCGAGATAATTTCTAGCCCTTACCCGAACTCTGGTTTTCCAATTCAAAACCCTTAGTGTCCTAATGCACTTAATCATTAGGTGGCGACTCTTCAATTCCGAAACCCAATTCCCAAACGGGAATAGAGTTGTCTTCCCAAATGTCGTAAACCCGATTTCGCTTTAGAAAAAGGGGGCGTCGACAGCATGGCGACTCTGCTGGGGATACTCTTTAGGCTTTTACCATTTCATGTTATTTGTGACTTTATTGCTTCTTTATTGCTTTTATGTCTTTATTTCTCTTCTACTGCGAAACTGACTTGGCTCCTTGTTTCTTTTCTTTAATGCTTTCTTTTACCGTTTTCCTTCATTACTGTTGTAATTATGAGCAATCATTGTAATCATTATGAATGTGCAAATACGTGACAATTTGTTCCATTCTTGTAATTGCATCTTCAACATCATATTCCACTCGTGCCAAACAAATACCATAGCAACGCTTGATGAGTGGTTGCGCTCTTCCGATATTATTACCCCCTAAATTTGGTAAAGGCATATTTGCGGTAAAACCAGTCGATCAGCGATGCAGTCGACGGTTCCGTGCCTTTCCCTCTTGAGTTGTCCGCTCAAGGGTACCGGTCTAATACCCCATAGAAACCTTACTATATTTAACTGTGCATGCATCATGGTCAAACCTAGCCGAGTCAGTTATGATGTCCACATAATGACTCTTTAAGATAGCCTTGTCCAAAGTCCACTGGGTTTCCTTGAAACCCAAACGGACATCACCATATTCTGTGCATTTATTTGGAGAACTAAAAGCCATTCATGCTAATTATTGGTTTAAATAAGTCGAGTCCGGCGGGGTAAGGGGTCTAACACTTTGTTTTGCAAAAAATGAGCCACGAAGTCCCTAGATTCGGCATGGTAACCAACATTCACCCAAGGTTGCTAAGCTGGTGGGAAGACCTTCACTCCGATGATCAGACTCTCATCCGCAAATACTTGGGAAATTTGCCTTCTCTTCTGGAAATCCAACCTGACAACAAAATCATAGAGGCTGCAACTCTATTCTGGGATGGCGATAGATCGGTGTTCCGCTTCGGGGACCTTGAAATGACACCATGCTGAAGGAAACGAAGGAGGACACTTGGCTAGAGCTTACTTGCTGCTGGGACTGCGTGAGCTGGTGAAGCTGTTCGATGGAGCTAAAGATGCCGAGTATGGGGAAGGTCCTTCTGGGACCAAGTAGTTAGGAGTCTATCTTTTGCTTTAATGTAATAAGGCCCACGGCCATTAGTAACATTTTATTTCTGCTATTTTGGTGTCGTTTTGGGATTCGTCTTATTTGTTATCAGTAAAATGAGGCATTTGGCATTATAAGTTCTCCAAATCAACTTGCCGCTAGGCCTACCTCGGGCACAACGAGGCACCAAAATTAGGACACAATTTATATTCTTGCACTATGTGTTTAAATATTGCAACATTTTTTCTCATAACCCTCACTAACTTATTACCTTTTTTGTTTTATTCCCCTCCCCAAAAGGTTAGTTCGTGCACTCTGGCATCATCATCCTACTCCACAAGATCTAAGGGCCCTCCACCTCCTCCTCCTCCGAGTCCTATCAGAAACAAGAGCAAAGCAAAAATGGAAGACTTGAGCAACGTCAGGAAGGAGAACTCAGTTGAAAGGGTAGAGGTTCCTCAGGGTATTCAGGTTCCCAAAGAAAGTGCCGCCCAGCTCGAACAGAAGTTACTGAAATTTCAGGAGGAATTGGACCAAGTTCGGAACTTGGCAAACTTGTCATTTTCTCTCAATACCCCAGATGTCAACTTTCCCAATGCTCGAAACCCTACACCTCCACAGAACATCCCGAAACCACAGAAACAACCCGCTCTCCATCAAAATTGCAACACATGTCACACTTCAAACAACACCCCGCTCCTCATTCCCGAACCACTAAATGATCATCCCCACCACACCCCCATCTATGTGGAAACCATACCACAATTCACTCAACCTATTTCAAGCACACCGGAGTCTGATGACAAAGACTCTCTCATCAAGAACCTAGCCGCAGAACTCAAGAAACTTACTAACCGAGTCCAGGGTGTTGAAGGAAACAAAGGTATTGAGGGGCTGAATTATGAGGACCTTTACATTCAGCCAGACGTCGAACTTCCCGAGGGGTACAAACCTCCCAAGTTTGAAATGTTTGATGGCTCAAGGGATCCCAGAGTCCATCTGAGGACATACTGTGATAAGCTGGTCGGCGTAGGAAGAGATGAAAAGATTCGCATGAAACTCTTCATGAGAAGTTTGAAAGTCGATGCGCTATCTTGGTGCATTAGCCAAGATCCCAAGAAGTGGACGAGCTGGGTTGGAATGGCGTTCGATTTCATGGACAGGTTCAGGTTCAACACAGAAAATGCACCAGATATCTTCTACATCCAGAATCTGAAAAAGAAACCCACTGAGACATTCCGTGAGTATGCTACTCGATGGAGATCCGAGGCTGCTAAGGTCAGGCCGGCCTTAGAGGAAGAACAGATGAACCAATTTTTCGTCCGAGCGCAAGATCCGCAGTATTATGAGAGGTTAATGTTGATAGAGGGCCAGAAATTCTCCGATATCATCAAGCTAGGAGAAAGGATTGAAGAGGGCATTAAGAGCGGAATGGTCACTAATTTTGAGGCACTGCAGGCTACCAACAAATACCTACAATCTGGTGGCGCATCCAAGAAAAAGGACGTGAGTGCCGTGATGGTTGCACGGCGAACCAAGTCCCCAATAAAATACCAAGCCTACCCGGTATCCCCTCTCACATACCAGCCTATTCCCAACTACCAAGCACCTCCGCCTTCTTACCAAATTCCATACTTACCAATCATCTCCCTCTCCCACATATCAACCTACCTCACCAAGATATTCCCAAGCTGTACCCGTCTACCAAGCCTATAATGCTCACTACCAATCCTCTCCCGCCCGCCAAAATTTCCCCAGGCCACGCCCTAACTTTGACCGCAAACCTCCCAGGCAATACACCGCCATCGCCGAGCGAATCGACCAACTATATGAAAGACTCAAAGCAGCCGGTTACGTCACCCCAATCCCTGCCATAACTCCAGAAAATCCTTTCCTATATGTCAACCCAAACAAAACCTGTGCATACCATTCCTGCATGAAAGGGCATACCATGGATGAGTGCCGATTTCTGAAAGACAAAATCCAAACTCTAATTGACAACAAAATCATTGTGTCCAAAGAACCTGCTCCTAATCTTCGAAACAATCCTTTGCCTGATCATAAGGGTGGTGGTGTGCATATGATTGAAGTGGAAGATGATTGGGACCCCAAGGGGTCAATTGGATTAATTGCTGATGGTGACGAGCCTAAGAAACCAACCGTCACATTGAATCCAATTGTAGTCCAGATCTAGCCCTCTGGGGATGCTGAAGTAAACATGTCTGTGCCTCTCGAGTTTGAAACACCGTAATCCAAAAGGACCGCAGAGCCGATTGAGGTAGAGTTTGGGTCTCCGAAAGTACCATTCGAAGTTTCTGTATTGCCACCCAAAATGAGAGTGCCCATTCCTGTAGCGATGTCAGACGTAACGTCGTTCCATACACATGCCATACCTTATGATTACACCGCCGAGGCAAGAAGGAAGAGAAATACTAGGTCCGGAGAAGCAACTGCAGCACAGGGTATGACCAGGACCGGCAGGGTTTATACTCCGGAACATTTGGTTGAATCAAGTAAGCAGGCCTCTGGACGGCCTATTGAAAGTGGGCCCGATGATCTCTGGCGGAAGATACAGGCAAAAGAATACTCAGTTGTCGACCAATTAAACAAAACACCAGCGCAGATCTCCATCCTAGCTCTACTACAGAGCTCCGAGACACACAAGAACGCCCTAATGAAGATACTGAGCGAGGCGTATGTACCAAGTAACATAACTGGAGGAGAAATGGAAAACATGGTCGGGTAGGTATTGGAGAGTCATAAGATCACTTTCCACGAGGATGAGTTGCCCCCTGAAGGTTTAGGCCACAACAAAGCGTTGCACATCACTGTGCAATGCGAGGACTATTTCATCACCAGGACTTTGATTGACGGAGGGTCCAGCCTCAACATTTGTCCATTGGTGACCCTCAGAACATTGGGGAAAAGTCTGCATGAAATCAAGGATGGGGCTATCAACGTCAAAGCTTTTGATGGTTCCCAAAGGTCCACTATTGGGGAGATTAGTTTATGTCTGCAAATGGGGCCAACTTGGTTCGATGTTGATTTTCAAGTAATAGACATCCCAGCATCCTATAACTTGCTAGTGGGACGACCTTGGATCCACGCCGCTGGAGCTGTAGCATCAACCCTGCACCAGGCAGTGAAGTTCGAGTGCAATCACGAAGAAATGATTATTCATGGTGACGGGAGCAACCCCATATACATTCGTCAAACCATCCCAGCGATTGAAGGAAGAAGGAAACCAGGAGGAGAAACCTACCACCAAATCGAGCGAGTCAACGCCGTGGACAAAGATAAGTGGTGGGATAACAAGATAGAGAGTATACTAAACTGGAGCGGGTATGAACCTGGCAAAGGGCTCGGCAAGAACCTCCAGGGAATCACCAAGCCTGTCAAACTGAAGAAGCATGGCACCACTTTTGGGTTAGGGTATGGATATACTTGGCAGGAATTCAGAACTGGTCGCCACCATGGCGCGGCCCTTACTATCCGCTGGAGCACCCTATACCCCGCCTGGAACAGACTTTCCAGCCGGCCGACATCATATATGGGTCAGAGGAAGATGAAGCATTAGCAGCAATGAAGAACCTGTTTTTGGAAGATGACGATATGGACTGTCACGTCATTCTCGAGGAGGAAGGGGAGGAAGGCCCTTCCATACAGACAGTGAACCGAGGAGAGCGCCTCAACAATTGGTCCGTCAGAACCACCAAGGCCCGGAGAGCTTCGGGGTAGCAAGGCTGAACAAAGCATTATGCATTGTCTTTTACTTTTTCATTAGTTGATTTCCTTTCAGTATTATCTCTAAATTTTGAAAAGAGCTCCGATGTTCAAAACAATTTTGACGTTTTATCAAAGCATTTCAGTTTCTTATATAAATCTCGCTCTTATTATTTCTTTTCTCTGCCATTTACTTTACTTTACACAGCATTACTATTACTTGTCTTGATGAACCGACGAATGTGACATGCGACGAGGTAACGCAACAAACGGACATAGACTCAGAAGAAGATGAAATACCAGAAGAGGTCGTTAGAGAGGTTGAGGACTTTGAGAATAGACCTAAGTCTAACCTGGACGAGACTGAGGTCGTCAACTTGGGGGATACAGAGAATGTCAAGGAAACGCGCATCAGTGTTCACCTGTCACCGTCAGAAAAGGAAGAGTACACGGAGTTCTTAAAAGAATATGAGGACATATTTGCCTGGTCATATGACGATATGACCGGTCTCAGTACATCCATTGTAGCTCACAAACTGCCAACAGATCCGACATATCCGCCGGTAAAGCAAAAGCTCAGAAAGTTCAAGCCAGACATGAGTTTGAAAATCAAGGAAGAAGTTACCAAACAAGTCAAAGCCAAGGTCCTCAGGGTAGTGGAGTACCCGACATGGTTGGCCAACATTGTGCCAGTGCCAAAGAAGGACGGGAAGGTCAGAGTCTGTGTCGACTACCGGGACCTCAACCGGGCCAGTCCGAAAGACGACTTCCTATTGCCGAACATACACATCCTGATTGACAACTGCGCCAAGCACGAGCTGCAGTCATTTGTCGATTGTTTTGCCAGATATCATCAGATATGGATGGACGAAGAAGACGCGGAGAAAACAGCTTTCATTACGCCATGGGGAATGTATTGTTATAAGATGATGCCGTTCGGATTAAAGAATGCTGGGGCCACCTACATGAGGGCCATGACTACTATTTTCCATGACATGATACACAAAGAAATCGAGGTGTATGTGGATGACGTCATCATCAAATCCAAGAAAGCCACTGACCACATGGAAGATTTAAGTTCTTCAACAGGTTAAGAAGGTACAACTTGAAACTGAATCCCGCTAAATGTGCATTCGGGGTTCCTGCCGGAAAACTGCTTGGGTTCATCGTAAGTCGACGAGGAATAGAACTAGATCCGTCAAAGGTCAAGGCCATCCAAGAATTGCCACCGCCAAAGAACAAGAAGGAGGTTATGAGTTTCTTGGGGAGACTCAACTACATCAGCCGGTTCATAGCCCAGTCCACTGTCATTTGTGAACCAATCTTTAAGATGTTGAAGAAAGACGCCGCCACTAAATGGACCGATGATTGTCAAAAGGCCTTCGACAGAATCAAGGAATACCTGTCAACGCCGCCAGTCCTGGTCCCGCCCGAACCGGGTAGACCACTATTACTCTACCTTGCAGTGCTGGATGGAGCATTCAGCTGTGTTTTAGGACAACATGATGAAACGGGAAAAAAGGAGCAAGCCATCTACTATCTCAGCAAGAAGTTTACCCCGTACGAGGCCCGGTATTCCCTACTAGAACGCACGTGTTGTGCTCTGACTTGGGTAGCTCAGAAGTTGAGGCATTATTTCTGTGCCTACACCACCTATCTCATATCAAGGATGGATCCGCTAAAGTACATCTTTCAGAAGCCCATGCCCATGGGCAAACTGGCCAAATGGCAAATATTGCTGAGTGAGTTTGATATTGTCTACGTGACTCAGAAAGCGATCAAAGGACAGGCACTGGCCGATCATCTTGCCGAAAACCCCGTGGGTGGAGAATACGAGCCTCTAAAGACATATTTTCCTGACGAGGAGGTCTCTTTCATAGGAGAAGACATTGCAGAATCCTATGATGACTAGAGAATGTTTTTCGATGGAGCAGCAAACTTTAAAGGAGTTGGCATAGGAGCAGTTCTAGTATCAGAAACAGGTCAGCATTATCCGGTGTCCGCCAAGCTCAGGTTCCCGTGCACCAATAATATGGCCGAGTACGAAGCCCGCATCTTAGGGCTCAAACTAGCCATTGACATGAACGTTCAGGAGTTACTAGTGATCGGGGACTCAGATTTGCTCATACATCAGGTCCGAGAAGAATGGGCAACCAAGAACTCCAAAATACTACTACTTATATCATGTACAAGAGTTGAGGAAGAGGTTTACAAAGACGGAATTCCGACATGTCCCCAGAATCCAGAATGAGTTCGCCGATGCATTGGCCACTCTATCATCCATGATTCAGCATCCAGATAAGAACTTCATTGATCCCATCCCGGTAAAAATCCAGGATCAACCTGCCGATTGTGCTCATGTCGAGGAAGAGGCAGACGGAAAGCCATGGTTCCATGACATTAAGAAGTATCCGTCAACAGGAGAGTATCCAGAGCTCGCAAACACATCTCAAAAGCGCACACTGCGGAGGTTATCCAATCACTTCTTTCACAGGGGAGGAATCCTATATAGGAGGACTCCCGATTTGGGATTACTAAGGTGTGTCGAGGCAAGGGAAGCATCCTGGTTGTTGGAGGAGGTTCATGCAGGGACCTGTGGCCCGCACATGAATGGTTTTGTCTTAGCCAAGAAAATACTCTGAGTTGGTTACTTCTGGATGACCATGGAGACAGACTGCATCCAGTATGTCCGAAAGTGCCATCGCTGTCAGATTCATGCAGATATGATAAAGGTGCCTCCCAATGAGCTTAATGCAACAAGCTCGCCATGGCCGCTCGCCGCTTGGGGAATGGATGTCATCGGACCTATCGAGCCTGCCGCATCAATGGGCACAGGTTCATACTAGTGGCGATTGACTATTTCACCAAATGGGTTGAAGCAGCATCATATAAGGCGGTAACCAAGAAGGTTTGTGACAGACTTCGTTCGCGACCGTATCATTTGCCGGTTCGGCATCCCAGAGTCAATCATCACTGACAATCGTTCCAATCTCAACAGTGATCTGATGAAAGCAATGTGTGAAACCTTCAAGATCAAGCAAAAGAATTCTACAGCCTACAGGCCTCAGATGAATGGAGCTGTAGAAGCGGCCAATAAGAACATCAAGAGGATACTAAGGAAAACGATAGAGAAACACAAGCAATGGCATGAGAAGTTATCATTCGCTCTACTGGGATACCGTACCACAGTCCGCACATCGACTGGGGCGACACCCTATATGTTAGTTTTTGGTACCGAGGCAATCATCCCAACCGAGGTAGAGATTACCTCCCTAAGAATTATGCGAGAAGCAGAACTTGAAGATGCAGAATGGGTAAAGAGTCGCTATGAGCAATTAGCCCTTATAGACGGAAAAAGATTGAATGCAGTTTGCCATGGTCAGCTTTATCTGAATAGAATGACCAGAGCATTCAACAAAAGAGTCAGGCCGAGACAGTTCGCGCCAGGGCAGTTAGTACTGAAGAAGATTTTTCAGCACCAAGACGAAGCCAAAGGAAAATTTTCTCTCAACTGGCAAGGTCCGTACATGGTTCACCGGTTTCTAACTGGAGGAGCCCTCATACTTACAGAGATGGATGGAGAAGTTTGGCCGAAGCCGATCAATTCAGATGCAGTGAAACGATACTATGTGTAACTACTATTGATTCCTTTATGATGTAATTTGAACTACGCCTGACCTGATTCCCGTTTAAGAGGGGATACGTAGGCAGCCCTATGGGTTCGGTCACAATTCAATAAAATTTCCATTTTCCCCCGATATTGGAAACTGGGGCAGAATTTTGAGGAGGATCCTCAAAAGTCCGAAGTTGACTTTCACCATCCACCGCGCGCAGCCGTCAGAGGCACCGGCCCAGTAAACTGGGGTAGAATTTTAAGGAGGACCCTCAAAATTCCGGAGCAAAAGA
Organism: Nicotiana attenuata; assembly: GCF_001879085.1. Lineage (NCBI taxonomy): Eukaryota > Viridiplantae > Streptophyta > Magnoliopsida > Solanales > Solanaceae > Nicotiana > Nicotiana attenuata. The sequence continues at coordinate 8,464 of NW_017675517.1, read as the reverse complement.
GGTTGCAATATCTTGAACCGTGTCGCAGTCGTCGGTTCATCTAAAATCGTTTTATCTATTATGTATTTACATCATATTTTATTATTTTGCTAAATCATGCATGAATACTATCAGAACAGCTTTGTCAGCAACGCTACCCCAATGAAAGCAAGAGCCAAGTAGGACGAGCGCAGTCCGCGGGAAGACGAACTAACCTTCCCCCTTGACAAAACTCACAATCCTTCTTTGAATGCAGGGACCCCAAGACATAGAATCATCGGATACGGTTACAAACTCATACTTTCAGGAATACAACACCCAGAATCATCACCTATTTTCAAGTGCTACTCGCACGCAACATCCCTAGCAGCCACAGTGACAATTAACTAGCAGCTGTCGTCTCTCAGCTAAGAAATTTTGTCACTCTTCACCTCTATTTTCGCACACTGCATAAGGCTACCTTTCTGCCTTCCGAGACTAAGCACTGTCTCCATCCTGCATCTCCTTGCATTGCATAAGGCTACCTTGCTGCCCTCCGAGACTAAGCACTGTCTCCATCCTGCATTCCCTTACATTGCATAAGGCTACCTTTCTGCCTTCCGAGGTTAAGCACTACCTCCATCCTGCATTCCCTTGCATTGCATAAGGCTACCTTTCTGCCTTCCAANATTGTTAAAAATAATGAATTACTATTTTCATTAACAGCATTTAACCAACCCGGCAACCAGATGCTTCGACCCGCATTGAATGCTGGACCACTCGTTGAAGATAAAAGTACATCGAACCCATATGAAGTTTTACCATGAGCGGATTGTATCCATTGAGCAAATATAGGTTCAATCAAGATTTGCTTCTCCGGAGTGCCAAAGGCAAGCATGACATCATTATGAACATAAAGTCCCAGGGTATGGAATCCCAGAAAGAGGCTGGCCCAACTTAAATGAGATATGATAGCTTCTTTATGCTCTAACATTCTTGCCAATACATTATCTTCATTTTGCTCCGGATTGTAATCTCTAATGAAAAATATAGCTCCATGAGCAAAAGCTCCTGTCATGATGAATCCTGCGATATATTGGTGGTGGGTATATAATGCAGCTTGAGTAGTAAAGTCTTGTGCTATGAATGCATAAGCCCCTTTCTACCTTCCGAGGTTAAGCACTACCTCCATCCTGCATTCCCTTGCATTGCATAAGGCTACCTTTCTGCCTTCCGAGGTTAAGCACTACCTCCATCCTGCATTCCCTTGCATTGCATAAGGCTACCTTTCTGCCTTCCGAGGTTAAGCACTACCTCCATCCTGCATTCCTTTGCATTGCACAAGGCTACCTTTTTGCCTTCTGAGGTTAAGCACTACCTCCATCCTGCATGGCTGAAATATCGCCACCTCCATCCTGCATTCCTTTGCATTGCACAAGGCTACCAACTCTATTTAAATCTTTACATCGGCTGAAATACCGCCATTTATTCTTTTCATCGGCTGAAATATCGCCAACTGCATTTAAATATCTATATCGGCTGAAAGATCGCCAGTTTATATTTAATCATTGTCGGCTGAAAGATCGCCAGTTTATATTTATTCATTATCGGCTGAAATATCGCCAACTTTATTTTAATCCTTGTCAGCTGAAATAGCGCCATTTATATTTATGCCTTACATCGGCTGAAATATCGCCATTTACATTTCTTCTTCACATCGGCTGAAACATCGCCAGCTTTATTTAAATTTCTGTCGGCTGAAATATCGCCATTTACATTTCTTCTTTACATCGGCTAAAATATCGCCAAATCCTGCATTTCATGGGCTGAAATATCTCCAAATTGTCCAAAGGCGTCATTGTTCGGAGGCACCATTTTCATAGCCCGAGAACGCCATGACATGGCCCGAGGACCCCGCTTTATATTCTGCACAGCATTATTCAAAGGCATCATGGTTCGGAGGCACCATCATCATAGCCCAAGAACATCATTTCATAGCCCGGGAATCCTTTATTATGCGCTTTATGGCACAGGACATCATGGTCTGAGGACGTCGACAACCGTCCAAAGACAACATTCATGGTCCAAAGGGAACTTGCATCATGTTTAAATTTATGCACAGTATACGTTGTATTGCTCACTTGCAGGTACGCCGGCTAGCAACGGCCGTCTCAACAGGAGCGATCCCGCTCCAGTTCTCGCAGCCTATCAGATTTCAGCCACAACCTAAACATCGCGTCCGTCCTTTTTGAAACTCTATTGGCATATTCTGCCGATGGACCCTGAACTCATATGGCCTGATTCCTGTAAAACCAGGGATATGTAGGCAGCTCAAGAGCTAGAGCTCGGTCGAAATTCTTTGCAAATCACCTCTTTCGGTCAAAATTGGCCATCCTATCTTTACCCGATAACTCTTTCATCCTTCCCGGGTAAAGAGGGGCAGCTGTTGATACCCAATTTTTTCCTAGATATTTTTATACTCAAAATACTTTCAAAATAACATATATATGCATATATGAGCATACCCAAGTTTTGGTACTTTTTCCAAAACTTGAATGATTTTTAAACCAATTTATTGCCTATTTTAATACCACAAAATCCAATAATTATTCCCAATATCATTTTGTGATACTATTTCATTCTCATATTTACACCTAAAATATAAATAAGGTTAGATTTTTAGTTACATTTTTTAAAAAATTTTAATTTGTATATTTTTTTTAAAAGCTTAAATTAGTCGTGTAATTTGCAATTATAGCCTATTTTACNCTATTTAAATCTTTACATCGGCTGAAATACCGCCATTTATGCTTTTCATCGGCTGAAATATCGCCAACTTCATTTAAATTTCTATATCGGCTGAAAGATCGCCAGTTTATATTTAATCACTGTCGGCGGAAAGATCGTCAACTCTATTTACATCTTTACATCGGCTGAAATACCGCCATTTATGCTTTTCATCGGCTTAAATATCGCCAACTGCATTTAAATATCTATATCGGCTGAAAGATCGCCAGTTTATATTTAATCATTGTCGGCTGAAAGATCGCCAACTCTATTTAAATCTTTACATCGGCTGAAATACCGCCATTTATGCTTTTCATCGGCTGAAATATCGCCAACTTCATATGAATCTCCATATCGGCTGAAAGATTGCCAGTTTATATTTAATCATTGCCGGCTGAAAGATCGCCAACTCTATTTAAATCTTTACATCGGTTGAAATACCGCCATTTATGCTTTTCATCGGCTGAAATATCGCCAACTACTTTTAAATCTCTATATCAGCTGAAATATCGCCAACTTTATTTTAATCCTTGTCAGCTGAAATATCGCCATTTATATTTATGCCTTACATTGGCTGAAATATCGCCAAATCCTGCATTTCATAGGCTGAAATATCGCAAAATTGTCCAAAGGCGTCATTGTTCGGAGGCACCATTTTCATAGCCCGAGAACGCCATGCCATGGCCCGAGAACCCCGCTTTATATTCTGCACGTCATTATTCAAAGGCATCATGGTTCGGAGGCACCATCATCATAGCCCAAGAACATCATTTCATAGCCTGCGAATCCTTTATTATGCGCTTCACGGCCCAGGACGTCATGGTCTGAGGACGTCATCCTAACCGTCCAAAGACAACATTCATGGTCCAACGGGAACTTGCATCACGTCTAAATTTTGCACGATATGCTTGTATTACTCACTTGCAGGTACATCAGCTGGCAATGGCCATTGCTGTAGGAGCGATCTCGCTTCGGTTCTCGCAGCCCATCAGTCCCTGACCATCCTTCCCAACCCAAATATTGCGTCCGTCCTTTTCCAAAACCTCCATCGGCATACTCCGTCGATGTATCCTGAACTACATATGACCTGATTCCATTAAGACCAGGGATATGTAGGCAGCTCAAAAACCAGAGCACAGTCAAAACCTTTGTAAGTCGTCTCTCTCAGTCAAAATTGGTCATCATATCTTTACCCGACAACTCTTTCATCCTTCCCGGGTAAAGAGGGGCAGCTGTTGATACCTAATTTTTCCCTATGTATTTATATATACTCAAAATAGTATGTACATGCATATATAAGCATGCCCAAGAGTTTTGGTATTTTTTCCTCACTTTTTAAAGATCTTAAAATCATTTTGTTGTCTATTTTAATAGTACAAAATTCAATAATTATTCCCAAACTAGCATTTCTGGTGAATAATTTATTTCATTCTCATATTTACACTAAGATATAATTAAAGTAATTTTTGCGTATTTTTATGCATTTGTTTGCTATTTTTTTTAGCTAAATTGCATACAATTGCAATTATGGCCTATTTTACAATTAACAACATTTCATAATCATAGAATCACTATTAGTATTTTAACATTAATATTTATATGTTATTACTTACTTCAGTACCTGTAATCTACTTTTAAATCATTTCTTACTATTTTTATAAAATAATAAAAGGGGAAAATTGGCCATTTAACAAACAACCCTTATTATTTCAATTATAGCCAATTTAGCCCCATCAGCATCAGATTTTTAATTAAACCCAAATGGCCCAATAATCCATTTAAACCAGCCCGACCCAAGCCCCCTTTGATCTGAACCATTGATCTTTGAGATCAACGGCCTCAATTCGCCCTACCTTAATTAAACCTAATGACTAACCCTAATTCCCTCATCTTCATTTCAGTAGCCGCCCCTGAACACCCTCCCCCTCTCAATCTCTCTCAAGTGTTCTTGAAACCCTAATCACCTTCCCCCATTTTCGACCTCTAACTCACCAGAACCCATGGCCTCTCAAGCCATGGATGATCTATGCTCACCTCCTATCTCTCCTATGTGCTTGGTACTCGAAGGTTCGAGGATAGAACTCTAAGGTCTCCATCCAGACCTCCACCGACTTGAGGTTCCCGGCCATCTCCGGCCTGGCTCCGGCACATCTTAGCCTCCTGAGCCTGTTCCCAGTCTCATCTGACTTAGATCGGACATTTTCGAAGGCTTTCTCATTCTAGGGTTCATCTAAAAACCCTAACTGTCTAGGTTCTTCTCCGGTTATCTCCAGATCTGTGTCTATTCATGCTTTATCCTGAGTTTTCAAGTGGTTTCCCCAAATTTTCTTTTTAAAATCTTACTTTCAAAGTCGCCTCTTTTCTGGTTTAGGGCTTTCCGAAAATGCTTCAGTGTTTTTCGACTTTTCTTCTTCCTTTCTTATGTGTGTTTTATATTCTTATGTGTTTTTATATATACATGTTCTTCTACCATGTTTTCTGTATTTTGTTCTTCTCTCTACTATGTTTCACATGCTATGTTTATATGTCATGTTTCTATGCTATGTCTCACATGCTATGTTCTGCTACTTGCCCTCCACTATGACTTGATATGATTCGTCTACTGCATTTTTCAACCATGTTCATTAAGTGTTCCTACTATGCCTGCTTAAGCGTATTTGCCTATACTGTCTCTTCTACTCTCATTTGTGTTTCAAATTAATTCCCTTACCCTATTTTACATTAAATTTTCTACTGTACCTGCTTGTTTCTCTTCTTTGCATTTGGTTCAAGTCGAAAACCCTAGGATTTGGGGTTTTTTGACGAGTGTGGTCTTGTATGTTTGGACTAGGGTTCCATTCGAGCCCTGGACTCTCTCAAATTCACTTTGGATCCATATAATAAGTTTGAATCCTTTTGTGTATGAACTCTTCTGATTAGCATGACAACCCTTTTATATATGTTAAAATCTTTCTTCAAAAGGTTTTCCAATTTGTGTTCGAATCAGAATCCTTTTTTTGGGGGGGAGGGTTAATTGATTGCTACTGATTCTTCTTAAGTGAAGCCTCCCTTCACCTTTTTCTGACTTGGTTCATTCACATAAAAATTTCGACCCTTGATTGCTTGGCTGTCAACTGATTTCCTTTCCTTAATTTGCATGACCGTGTACTGTCAAAAGCCTTTCCTTAAATAACTATTATGTATTTACCCTTCTTGCATTACTTTGAAAAGTGTTTAATTAACTCCTTTCCTTATTTACCTTGCCCGTTTGAAATCAGAATCCCTTAATTAAAGGGAAACCTTGTGTGATTGATTTTAAAACTATTTTCTTACATATTTCTGCTTCTCTTCTGCATTATAAATACATGACACAATTTTTTTAAACACACACACGATTTTTAATCATCACAACTCTCTTCTAAAAGCTTACACTCCTGCTTCTTGATTGCAACTTGGCTTCCGTGAGTCTACTGTTTCTCCCCACTTGCTTGTTTCTGAAAACTGGTATACCCTTTCATTTAAACTTTTGCCCCATCCCTATATGTTTATTCTATAGTTTCATTCTTCTGTATGGTTTGCTGTTCATGCTTCGTAGCTTATGTTGAGTATTTTTCTTTCTTTGTTTCTGCTTTCATATGAATCCCTACCCCTAGCCCCCTTTATGTGTTGAGTTGAAACCTTGGCCTGACAGTATCCCAATTACTGCCCAGGCCATGGTTTGACCTTCAATAGGTCCTGGACTCTCCAATGTTTTGCTAGTGGGCTGGTCTGGGGTGTGCCAGCATTTTATGTTGCTGGGCATGACCACCAGCCTGCCTTGGCATCCCTTATATCCCTCTATTGCACTTACACTTGTTCCTAGACTCTAAGTTCTGCCCCCCTCCAATGAGCCTTGCCTTGGGACCTTGAGCTCCCTCTAAACTTGGACATAAGAGGGCTGGCCCTTCCACACTGCACTTTAACTAGTTCTGTAATGATATCTGGGTGTGAGCATTGCCTGGAGTTCTTGAAACTCCTTGGAACTTTGACACATCCCGGATAAGAGAAAGGCTTTGGATCCTGATCCTGGCAGTTGGCTCACATCATATTGTTAGACCCTGGGTTTGAATTAGGCTCCTTGGATGCAGCTTAAGAGTTCTGATTCTAATTTTATTTCCCGTTTTCGATTCATCTTGGTCTGCAGTAAAATATTTTAATAACCTCTGGGGTTATTAGTGAAAAGGGAAGGGTAACCATGCATTCAAAGGGGTAGATATCATGCTCATATGGAATTACCACACTTCTGTACTCATGTATCTTGCCTACAGCTTTGCACATTTGCATATCACATGTAGATATCATGTCTATAAGGTTTCTGCACTTCTCCACATAGATATCATGTCTATAAGGTTTCTGCACTTCTCCACATAGATATCATGTCCATAGGGTTTCTTCACTTCTGCACATATAGATACCATGTCTATCGGTTTATGCATCCATATAGATACCATGTCTATAGGAATTTTGTATCTCCATATGTATACCACGCCTATAAGTAACCGGAAATCCAGACTCTACGCATGCATTGGTCACTAGGCAAACCTATTTATAGGATTAAAAAACTAACAGTATTCAGATACCATGCCTATAGGATTTCTGCGCTCTTGCTACGCCTGTATAAAGTGTTTAAATTAACGACGCTAGAAAGCATGCCTATAGGAACTATTAATCAAATCTGAATCACTCGTTTTAAGATTAGCACTAATTACAGAACTCGCACCATTCTGTTAAAACTGGCAACTTTCTTAATCAGTTTGTTTCTTTATTCCTGAAACCGGTAGATGTCATGCCTATAGGTCGTCACGTAGGCAAACAAGTATGTAGTTAATTAATTGCACTGGTCTTCGATAAGTTGCAGCCAGGCGAGCCTAATGCGAACTTCTTGCCTGAAAATATGTAATGAACCAGCCTGCCTAACGTTAAGCATAATTTCGACCTAATCAGTACATGTAAGACATGCTAAACTACATGATTTTCTGTGATTAAAGGAGGTTTATCTGAGCCTTAATTGTTTTGTGCTCCCATAACTGCTTTCATGTGTTTTGCTTGACGCCTTAGTATTTTAACCTTTTTAAACCTCTGAAAAGCCAAGCTTCCTCCCTTTAGGATTAGTAGTCCTAAAAGCCTCCAGGACTGATAGGTGGGACGGGTAATAGCATGTAATAAGTAAACGAGACTATTTCGCGCTTAATACCTTAACGGGGTGGGAAGGGTAGACATGGAGATGGTGATCACACGATAACACTACGCGTACGATTGATTACCGGTGTTGTGTGGATGATCCATGTGATTTATAAACCTAGGACCCCTTTCCTTATACAACTTTGTTTAATATCAATAAAATCCTGTCTTTTCAACTACTCAAAACTCCTCCTTAATTTTACTGCATTATTCCTTTTCTTCAAAATTTTTCTTCTTTGTTTATTCAATGTATTGATCAATTTTCTGCGTTTAGTCCCCCCTTTAAACAAATTGTAGATCATCTAGACCTTGATCTCACATACTTGTCACGCATCTATTTGTAACCCTTATGTGTAAGATCATTTGTGTATCTATTTGCATTAAAGTCACAACATAGCATGGCCGGGAACCACACTAGTGGATCTTGAGGGGTGCCTAACACCTTCCCCTTGAGATAATTTCTAGCCCTTACCCGAACTCTGGTTTTCCAACTCAAAAACCCTTAGTGTCCTAATTCACT
>NW_017675516.1:60765-65530 GCF_001879085.1 Nicotiana attenuata | reverse complement strand
GTTTTAAGTGAGACCGCATAAGCGGTCAGTTTGTCGCATAAGCGGTACCGCAGGTGCGGTTAAAGGACCGCAGAAGCGGAAATCTGGACTATGTTTAATGAACAGTGTTCGCGAATTTCAGAAGTTAAGAAAACATTTTAGACTTCGGGAAGAGGCGATTTTAGGCGATTTGGAGAGGATTCGAAGGGGATTCCATCAGGTATGAATTTATAGACTCGAATAATGTTGTTATGGTGTAAAAACAAGGATTTAAACACTGAAATTCAAGGAATTAAAGGGGTAAAATGGAGGTTAGGGCTTGAAACCTAAGAAGGTTTGAATTGTTGATTTGAGGGGTCAAATGGACTCCGATTCTTGTGTATTTTATATGTACGGACTCGTGGCGAGACGAGGATCCCGTAGATGTGAATTTCGTAATTTTTCGAGAAGTGGGCCCGGGGCTCGGGTTTTACTAGTTTCGAGATTTTTGCTATATTTTGATTGTTTTCGATTGGGTATTGTTCCCTTGGCATATTGTGATGTATTCGCTCTGGTTTTGGTTAGATTCGACGCGCGTGGAGGCCAATTGAGGGGCAAAGGCATCGCGAGCTAGGGATTTCGCCGGTTCGAGGTGAGTAATACTTGTAAATGATATCCTGAGGGTTTGAAACCCCGGATTTGCACATCATAGTGGTGTATTGTGGTGACTTGCACGCCAGGTATGAGCGTGGGGTAGAGTACCGTTGGGGATTGTGACTTGGTCCGTCCCGATTGATGAAATTACTACGTATTTGACTGAAACTACTTGTTATCATCATGATTTGGGCTGATTGCCATGTTTTGGGCTTCGTGCCGATTATTTGAATCCTTCAGGGATTGATATCACTGATTTTGCATTACTTTGCATGTTATTTGACCTCGGTCCAGAGTTTTAATATTGTTTTGCAAATTCAGCCATTTTTCATGATTTGAAAACTTAAATGATATTTTACTGACGTTTTGAGCTGGGAACTGCTATTTTATTATTGCCCAAGGGGCTTATGTGCATTTCTGGACTGAGCATGGATCGGGCTGCGCGCCGCAGCAGTGTTATAGTGATTTCTGGATATATGGATGGCTCGGGCTGCACGCCGCAGCGGTGTTATATTGATATTGCGCTTGGGCTGTAGGAGCCCCTCCGGAGTCTGAACCCCCACAGTGAGCGCGGGTACCCAGATGGATCGGGCTGCACGCCGCAGCGGTCATATGCATTGCATTGCATTCATGCATTGGTTCCTGTTTGTACTACTTGTCATGACATTCAGCACTCTCATATCATTGGCATCCATGCTACTTCTTGTACTGCTTACCAGACGCCCTGGTGTTAATTGTTTGTGGAGTGCTGTGCCCGAGGGGCTGACTTATGTGCGGACTTGCACTATCTAATTACGCATTCATTTGCTTTGACTGTTGGAAAAAGATGTTTTCAAAAGAGGTTTTAAACTGAGCCAGATATTTTCTAAAGGATTTTCACGGTTTTACTGTTTTCTCAAAGAGTTGTACTGTCCTATATAGCATGATGGAGTGCTCTTACGTGATTTCTTGCCTCTCAGTTATTATTTACTCTTATTACTCACTGAGTTGGAAGTACTCACTTTACTCCCTGCACCTCGCGTGTAGTTGCAGGTATTGTTCACCCGGTAGCGGGTTATTAGCCGATTGAAGGTAGGGCTATAGTAGCTGAGCAAGGTGACCGCCAGCGTTCGCGGCACCGGATGTTGTCTTTTGATTTTCCTGAATTTTTCTTTATATATTATTATTGGCCCTGTAGTTGTGTTCAGGTTTCTTTAGATGCTCGTGACTTGTGACACCCAGGTCGGGTTGTGTTGGGTTGTACATACTGGTTATTATTGTCGTTAAGCTATATTCACCTATTTGTTTATGTTTAATAAATGTTAAAGAGACGATTTGGGTTAGTTGGCTGGCCTTGTCTTCACGAGAGGCATCATCACGACCGGGTTTGGAAATTGGGTCGTGACAATAGGCATGCTTGCTAGACCTCATTAAGTGAGGGAATTAGATTATATAAAAAAAAGATTCAGAATGGGCGAAATTAAATTAGACTGGTTATAAATTCTGCAGGTGATAATATCTACTATTACTGATTTTAATCCGTAAGAGCATGATATCTAACATTGACTGTGAACGAAGCGAATCAGATTTATTTAAGAATCCCTATAGGCATGATTTCTATTCGTTACTGATTTTTAACACATTACTGGAGTATAACCACTTGGGCCCTAAAACATGATATCTAAACGTGCAGAATGTTAGATAATCCCTATAGGCAGGTTATCTAGATATGAAGTTGAACATGCAGACTAAATCTCTATAGGCATTGTCACACCTCCTTTTTTTACACACCCCGAAAGGTAGTATAAGGGAGTTTTTTCACTTTAAGTGACATTATTCGAAATGGGATTATTTATTCATCAGAGTCGCCACTTGGGATAGTTTATTTGGTGTCCCAAGTCACCGGTTTATTTTAAATCCCAAATCGCGGAAAATTTCGACTTTCCTTTTGAAGTCTGCGAACCGGAAATTCTGAATAAGGAATTCTGTTAACCCGAGGGAAGGTGTTAGGCACCCCCGGATTTCGTAGTTCTAGCACGGTTGCTTAAACTATCGTAATTGGCCTATTATCTGATTTTAATACATGTTTTAGCCTGTGGTACATTTTTAACTTATTAGCCGCTTTTAATTAATTTTAAGAAGATTCAACGTTATCTAAAATACGTCTTTGAACCACGCCACATGAAATGCACCCGCAGTCCGCGACACATTTTATTTAACATTGTTGAGATTTGGATTTGGGTCACATGAAATGCACACTCGAGTTTAGGAAAGTAACTTCTAAAATAGCGCGCCTAAAGCAACTACGCACTTTCAAATTTGCGAGGGCCATGGAAAATTCAATTAAATGGCACGCCTCGATTTCTAAGGATTAAGACATTAATTAAGCGAGGGCCATGCATTTTGAGATTTTATTTGGCACGGCACACCTCGATGCCAATTTTAAAGGAAGAACTCAAACTAAACTTTGAGGACCATAGACTAATCTTATCCAATATGGCACACCTCGAATCTATCTAATGGAATCTAATTAATTAACATTAAAGAAATTTGAATTCTATTTTTAGTACTAATGTTTGAACTAATTAGAGAAAATTGCTTTTAAAGAGAGGGAGGGCCAATTACTTGGAAGAAATGGTTTTGGGCTAGCAGCAGCCTTTGATTGAGGTGGCTGATGCGAGGGCAGGCCCAAGTCCCAATTGCAGGTGGTTTCAGACTTGGGCCTAAAAATGAGCCCAATTTTCATGAGAAAAGGAATGTCCATGGGGCATAAAACATGCAACCAAATCTGATTATTTGAACATCATAACTGGGCCAGCTTTAGGCCCAATTTTCAAAACCAATACTTGTACAAAATCGATTGAATGCAAATCAACCAACAAACTACATGAGGCATGAAATTGAACTAATATTCTATTTCTGAATTCTGACTGTTCAAGCATGCATCAATTAGATGAACATTCTGAAAGTTTAAAACACCCTTTCCAACTTAAACATGCTCAAAAACATACTAAAAATAAATCAGTGCAACCTTTACTCTTAGGCCCTTTTTTCTTTATTCACAACGATTGTATATCGACCACAACTTAAGATCCATTCCACCATCCATTTCACAAACAAAGCACTATTTAACTAAAAAAAACGTGTTACAATAGTCTTAATGAATTAATAGGCAGAAAAGTTCAAATGCAGCACATTGTCATTACATTGTTTTATAAGGTTGAATTCACTATCCCTATTCAAATTACCAACAACTAGCTATGAGATATTCAATAGAAAAATTGAGTCCCCCCACTAATTACAAACCAAATCCAGCTCTCAGAAGAGTATTTGTCAATAGCCAGCAAAGTGCAAGCACCCTAGAACTCAGAACAAAGCAAGTAAAACAAAATAACTAAGCTATGAACAAGACAAATTGTGACTATACTCAAAGCTCCAGATTTTCATTTCGACTTCAAATTAGGCCTTACATTAGGTAAAAATGCAGAAGTGTGTACCTGAATAACAGAAAAATAGATCAGAAATCTAGTCTGAAACTAGGAGGAAGTAGCAGTAGCAGAAATCAGCAATGCAACAGTAACAGCAACCAAAATCCAGACTTCAGAAAACAGAATCCAAATGATTCAAACCCAAACTCTTAAACCCAAATTCGAGCCATTTTACCCAGATGCCAGACTTTGATGTTTTCAGTAGTTTAAAACTAAACAATGAGAATCAAAAAACCAAAACCAAGCAGAATTTTGAGTAGTTTAAACTAAGAAATGCAGGAAAATTCAGTGTATTTCAGAATCATCTCAAGACTTAGCCGTTTCAGCTTTTTCAGGATTTTTTTATCTCTAAAATCTCTTTAAAATCTGATTTGAGCTTGAAGAAAAGGAGCCTTTATAGGCAAGGTTTTAGGGTGCAGAAATGCATTTAGTTTGCACCTAAAATCCTTTTGAAAATTTTCGTTTTTGCTTAAGTACCCTCACTTAAAAAATCAAATTTTCAGTTATGTCCCCAACCCCAGCTTCCAGGAAGCTTCCCTCAGTTAGTTACAGATTATTCCCTCACCTAAATTTCCTAGATTACCCCTTAGAAACCCTGTTTTTGCCCTCAGAAAATTCATGGGTCAATTTGACCCAATGATTCAGCCCAAATCTGGCTTTGAATCCTTTCTTCTTTTTTTGGGCTT
>NW_017675516.1:58528-59490 GCF_001879085.1 Nicotiana attenuata | reverse complement strand
AGTTCCGGGCCGTTGGATTGATGAGATCCAACGGCTGAGATCCACTCGAAGTAAAACGGGGTCATTTGGATTTTGGGGGGGTTGACCGGGTATCAGACGGGTTTTGGGCCGGTTTTAACGGGTTTGGACAGGTAAAAGGGGGAAATCTGGTTTGGGTTTGGGGAATTTCGAATTTTTTGCCCAAAAATCTGAATTTCTTCATTTTTTTCCTTTCCTTTTATTTTCTCTTTTTTTTTAATTCCTTTTTTCTTTTAAAAACAAAAATAAAATCTAACTTAATTCCTAACCCAAATAATCCTACCAAATTAATTAACTCTAAATAACAATTACCACAAATAATTAAATACCAAATTAAAAGAAAAACTACCAAAATTCAAAACTAAAATTAAAAATGCAAAAATAAGTTATTTTTTGTGATTTTTCCATTTTTATAAAACAAACTAATTTACTTAATTAATCTAACAATGTAAAATTAAATCCTAAATGCAAATGCAATATATTTTTGTATTTTTTATGATTTAAATAAAATTACACATGCACACAAAATGCAAACAAACAGGAAAATTCTACAATAATTCCTAGAATAACTAAAAATTAAAGAAAAAAAATCCGATTTTGGGAATTCTGTAGGAGTAATTCGTGTGAGGCAAAAATCACGTGCTCACAGGCATGATATTTAAGGTGCAGAATTAAAATACACAATAGGCATGGTTCCTAAATGCAGTTTGAATATGCATAAATTTAAAATGTCCTATAGGCATGGTTTCGAAATGCAGTTTGAATATGCAGAAACTTAAAATATCCTATAGGCATGGTTTCTACCCTTGACATGCATAAATACCCAACCCTTTTTACTAGCCAGCCCCAAATGTTCATTACAAATTATTGCAAACCATGAATAATAAATTACATCAGAATACATAAAAAATACAACTAGAGAGGCCTGATTCTGGTCTCCTGAG
>NW_017675516.1:2453-49344 GCF_001879085.1 Nicotiana attenuata | reverse complement strand
CATGGGATGACACAGGGTAGCCAATGCATCAGCGAATTCATTCTGGATTCTGGGAACATGTCGGAATTCTGTCTTTGTGAACCTCTTCCTCAACTCCTGTACATGATGCAGATATGGGAGTATCTTAGAGTTCTTGGTTGCCCATTCCTCTCGTACCTGATGTATGAGTAAATCTGAATCTCCCATTATTAGCAACTCTTGAATGTTCATGTCAATGGCCATCTTGAGCCCTAAGATGCAGGCTTCGTACTCGGCCATATTGTTAGTGCAGGGAACCTGAGCTTGGCGGACACTGGATAATGCTGACAGGTTTCTGATACCAAGACTGCTCCTATACCGACTCCTTTGAAATTCGCTGCTCCATCGAAAAACATTCTCCATCTATCATAGGATTCTGCAATATCTTCTCCTACGAATGATACTTCTTCATCAGGAAAATACGTTTTCAGAGGTTCGTATTCTCCATCCACGGGATTCTCAGCGAGGTGATCTGCCAGGGCCTATCCCTTGACCGCTTTCTGAGTTACGTAGACAATGTCGAACTCACTCAACAGGATTTGCCACTTGGCTAGCTTGCCAGTGGGCATGGGCTTCTGAAAGATGTACTTTAAAGGATCCATCCTTGATATGAGATATGTAGTATAGGCACAGAAGTAATGCCTTAGCTTCTGAGCGACCCAAGTCAAAGCACAACAGGTACGCTCCAAAAGAGAATACCAGGCCTCATACGGAGTGAACTTCTTGCTGAGATAATAGATGGCCTGTTCCTTCCTTCCCGTTTCATCATGTTGCCCCAGCACGCAACCGAAAGCTCCGTTCGATACCGCAAGGTAGAGTAATAGGGGTCTACCTGGCTCAGGCGGGACCAAGACTGGTGGTGTTGACAGGTACTCCTTGATTCTATCGAAGGCCTTTTGACAATCGTCGGTCCATTTGGTAGCGGCATCCTTCTTCAACATCTTAAAGATTGGTTCGCAGATGACTGTGGACTGTGCTATGAACCGGCTGATGTAGTTGAGTCTTCCCAAGAAACTCATCACGTCCTTTTTGTTCTTTGGCGGTGGTAGTTCTTGAATGGCTTTGACTTTTGACGGGTCCAGTTCTATTCCTCGGCGGCTCACAATAAATCCAAGCAGCTTCCCAGCAGGAACCCCAAATGCACACTTTGCGGGATTTAGTTTCAGGTTGTATCTCCGCAACCTGTTGAAAAACTTCCTCAAATCTTCCATGTGATCAGTGGTTCTTGGACTTGATGATAACATCATCTACGTACACCTCGATCTCCTTGTGTATCATATCATGGAAAATGGTAGTCATGGCCCTCATATAGGTGGCCCCTGCATTCTTTAGACCGAACGGCATCATTTTGTAACAATACATCCCCCACGGCGTGATGAAGGCCATTTTCTCGGCATCCTCTTGATCCATCCAGATCTGCTGGTAACCGGTGAAACAATCCACGAATGACTGCATCTCATGCTTGGCGTAATTGTCAATCAAGATGTGTATATTTGGCAAGGGGAAGTCGTCTTTCAGACTGGCCCGGTTGAGATCCCGGTAGTCGACACAGACTCTGACCTTCCCGTCATTCTTTGGTACTGGTACTATGTTGGCTAACCACGTCGGGTATTCAACTACCCTGAGAACCTTAGCTTTGACCTGTTTAGTGACTTCTTCCTTGATTTTCAAACTCATATCAGGCTTGAACTTCCTGAGCTTTTGCTTTACCGGTGGACATGTCGGATCAGTTGGTAGTTTGTGGGCTATAATAGACGTACTTAGACTCGTCATATCGGCATATGACCAGGCGAATATGTCCTCATATTCCCTGGGAAATTCTGTGTATTCCTTCTTTTCTAACGGCGACAAATGAACGCTGATTCGTGTTTCTTTGACATTTTCTGCATCTCCCAGGTTAATAATTTCTGTTTCATCCAGATTGGACTTAGGTCTGTTCTCAAAGTTCTCCACCTCTTTGACAATTTCCTCTGGTATATCATCTTCCTCTTAATCAATGTCCGTTTGTTGCGTTGTCTCATTGCACGTCACAGTCATTGGTTCATCAAGATAAGTAATAGTAATGCTGTATAAATGAAGTAAATAGGAGAAAAATAGTAATAAGTGTCGATTCATAAGAAAAGTCGAAATGTTTTTGATAAATTTCATAATTGTTTTGAACATTGAAGATCTTATTGCGAAAACAAAAATGCGAAAAGAAAATCATCTAGTAGTAAAAAAAAATAGTTCATGATGCTTGTTTAGCTTGCTACCCCGAGGCTCGCCGGGCTCTGGTTGTCCTGATAGACCAGTTATTGAGACGTGCTCCTCTGCTTACGGCCTGTATGGAAGGGACTTCCTCCCTCTCCTCCTCAAGGATAACACAGCAATCCATGTCATTGTCTTCTAAAAACAAGCTTTTTATTGCTGCGAGCGCCTCTTCTTCTTCTGTCCCATAAACGACGTCAGCCTGTTTGAAAGTCTGTTCTAAGTGTGGTATCGGTTGCTCCAGTGGGTAGTAAGGACCACGTCATGGCGGCGACCAGTTGTTGAACTCTTCCCAAGTGTATTCGTATCCCAGACCGAAAGTAGTGTCGTGCTTCTTGAGCTTTATGGGTTTAGCAATCCCCTGGAGATTATTGCCAAGCCCCTTGCCAGGTTCGTACCCACTCCAGTTCAATATACTCTTGATCTTGTTGTCCCATCATTTATCTTTGTCAACAGCATTGACTCGCTCGATGTGGTGGTAGGTTTCCCCACCTAACTTTCTTCTTCCCCCTATTGCTGGAATGGTCTGACGACTGTATATGGGGTTGCTGCCATCACCGTGAATGATTACTTCTTGGTGATTCCATTCAAATTTCACGGCCTGATACAGTGTTGAAGCCACAGCCCCCGCAGAATGAATCCAAGGGCATCCTAGTAGCGGGTTGTAGGATGCAGGCATATCTATTACTTGGAACTCAACATCGAACCAGGTTGGTCCCATCTGAAGACACAGGCTGATTTCACCGATAGTGGCCCTCTGGGATCCATCAAAAGCTTTTACGTTGATAGCTCCTTCTTTTATCTCGTGCAAACCTTTGCCCAACTTCTTGAGCGTTACCAGAGGACAGATGTTAAGGCTGGAACCTCCGTCGACCAGGATCCTGGTGATGAAATAGTCCTCACATTGTATGGTGATATGCAGGGCTCTATTGTGACCCAACCCTTCAGGCGGCAGCTCGTCCTCATAGAAAGTGATTTTGTGGCTTTCTAGCACTTGTCCCACCATATTGGCCATTTCTCCACCAGTGATGTTACTCGGCACGTATGCCTCACTCACCACCTTCAACAGAGCATTTTTGTGTGTCTTGGAATTCTGCAGCAGTGAGACGATGGATATCAGTGCTGATGTTTTATTCAGCTGGTCAATGACTGAATACTCATTGGCCTGTATCTTTCTCCAAAGGTCGTCTAGACCTGTTTCGATGATGGGTGGCCGGTTTGAGGCCTGCTTGCTGGACTCAGCTAGGTATTCAGGGGTATAGACTCTCCCCGTTCTTGTCATTCCCTGTGCTGTAATAGTCTCTTCGAACCTGACCTTGCCTTTTCTCCTGGCCTCAGCTGTGTAATCCCAGGGTATAGCTTTTGTGTGGAATGATAGCACAACGGTCATTGCCACTGGGATTGGTGCGGCCACCTTTACTTCAAACGGGACATGTTCTTGGGATGGCAAAATGGCAACTTCAAATGGTGCTGGTGCCTTTGCTGATGGAGCTGCTTCGAACTCAAGAGGGATGGACACATCTACCTCAGTGACCTCAGATGGTTGAATCTGGACCATGATGGGGTTAAGAGTAACTGCTGGCTTCTTTGGATCATCGCCTTCTGTGATCAACCCGATGGATCCCTCGGGATCCCACTCATCTTCCACCTCAATCATGTGAATACCCCCGCCTTTATGGTCTGCAGAGGGTCATTGCAGACATTCGGGGCGGGTTCCTTTGCCATAATAACCTTATTATCGATCAGCGACTGGATCTTGTCTTTCAAGGAGCGACATTCGTCGATGGTGTGTCCCTTCATGCCGGAATGGTATGTACAGGACTTGTTTGGGTTGACCCACTGAGAAGGATTCTCTGGGGTTGAAGCAGGGATGGGGGTGACATAACCAGCGGCTTTGAGTCTCTCATATAGTTGGTCAATGGGTTCAGCAATGGCTGTATATTGTTTAGGAGCCCTGCGGTCAAAATTTGGTCGTGGTCTAGGGAAGTTTTGACGAGAAGGAGGTGACTGATAGTGGGATGGTTGAGTATTGTAAGCTTGGTAGACATGTGCGGGTTGGGAATATCTGGGTGAAGTAGGTTGATATATGGGAGGTGGAAATGGTTGATAGGCGGGTGGTAAGGGTGCTTGGTAGTTCGGAGTAGGCTGATATGTGAGTAGAGGTGTCGGGTAGGTTTGGTATTTGATAGGAGATTTGGTTCTTTGTGCAACCATTACAGCTCCTACGTCTCTCTTTTTAGACACACCACCGGACTGCAAGGCCTTATTTGTAGCCTGCAAGGCCGCGAAGTTCATGACCATACCACTCTTAATGCCTTCTTCGATTCGTTCCCCCAGCTTGATGATATCAGAAAATTTGTGGCTTTCAATCATCATTAGTCGCTCATAGTATTGAGGATCTTGGGCCCGGACAAAGAATTTGTTCATTTGTTCCTCCTCTAAGGCAGGTCTGACCTTAGCGGCTTTCGACCTCCAGCGAGTAGCATACTCGGGAAATGTTTCTGTAGGTTTCTTCTTCAAATTTTGAATGTAGAACACATCCGGCGCATTTTCTGTGTTAAATCTGAACCTGTCCATGAAATCAGAGGCCATACCTACCCAACTTGACCATTTCTTAGGATCCTGGCTGATGTACCAGGATAGTGCATCTCCTTTAGACTCCTCATGAACAGCTTCATGCGGATTCTCTCGTCCTTTCCTACCCCAACCAACTTGTCACAATACGTCCTCAAATGGACCCTGGGATCACCTGTACCGTCAAACATCTCGAACTTTGGAGGTTTGTACCTCTCGGGTAGTTCGACATCGGGCTGTATGCAGAGATCTTCATAATTCAACCCTTCAATTCCCTTGTTTCCTTCAACACCCTGGATACGGCTAGTCAATTTCTTAAGTTCTTCAGCCAGGTTCTTGATAAGCAAATCTTTATCATCATACTCGGGTGTGCCTGAGATGGGTTGGGTGGAGAGTGGCATGGTCTCCACGTAGATAGGGGTGTTATGGTGGGTGTGGAAGTGGTCATTTGTGGAGTTTTGGAGTTCTGGAAGAAGCAATGGGGTGTTGTTTGGGGTGTGGCAAGTGTTGCATTGTGTCTTTGGCGGAATGACATGGGGAGCGGGATGATTTTGTTTCTTTGGGATGCTATGGGGTGGTGTAGGGTTTTGAGTAGCGGGAAAGGTGATATCCGGGGTGCTGAGCGAGAATGACAAACTTGCCAGATTCCGAACATGGTCGAGCTCTTCCTGGAACTTTAGCAATTTTTGTTCAAGCTGGGATACATTTTCCTTAGGACCCTGAGTACCATGTCCATTAGTGACCTCTACCCGTTCAGTTGAATTCTCCTTTCTGACGCTGT
This sequence comes from Nicotiana attenuata, assembly GCF_001879085.1. Classification (NCBI taxonomy): domain Eukaryota; kingdom Viridiplantae; phylum Streptophyta; class Magnoliopsida; order Solanales; family Solanaceae; genus Nicotiana; species Nicotiana attenuata. Next base: position 43,724 of record NW_017675516.1, on the reverse strand, counting down.
TCAAATATTCCATTTTGCCTTTGTTGTTGTTCTTAACAGGACTTAGAGGAGGAGTGGGTGGAGGGCCCTTGGATCTTGTAGAATAGGATGATATTGCCAGAGTGCTCGAACTAACCTTTGGGGAGGGGAATAACAAACAAAAAATAAAACAAAAAAGTAACCAAGTTAGTTGGGATGATGAAAAGTATTGCAATATTTAAACACATAATGCGAGAATGTAAATCGCGTCCTAATTTGGGGACCTCTTTGTGCCCGAGGTAGGCCTAGCGACAAATTGATTTGGAGAGCTCAGGATGCTAAATGCCTCGTTTTATTGATAGAAAAATAAGACGAATCCCAAATCGACACTAAACAACAGGAAATAAAAGTCACTAATGGCCCTTGGCCTTATTACTTTTTAAATAGCGAAAAGATAAAGTCCTATCTACTTAGTCCCTGAAGGACCTTCCCCAGATTCGGCATCCTTGGCTCCGTCGAACAACTTCCCCAGCTCACGAAGTCCCAGCAATAGGTAAGCCCTGGCTAGATGTCCACCTTCGTTTCCTTCAGCATTCTGACAGTCTTCGACCCTCTTCAGAAACCTTCTTTCCAGCTCCACTATGCCTCGCTCCAAGTATCCCAGTCGCTTGTTGGCACCGACAGCCATGTCCCTCCACTCCTCAATTAACTTTTGATTGGCTTCTTGTATCTCACGGTGCTTGCTTTCGCACTCCCGAATCCTCTTGCGCAGTTGGTTGTATTTGACCTGTGCCTCGGCCTTTTCATCTATGATCCTGTGACCTCGCACAAACCCAGGTTGGCTCAGACCATCATGATTATCCTCCAACCAGCCGGAATAGTAGGGAGTACAACCGGCGTGGTATCTATCTGGTTCGATGGTATCCTTCCCCATGACGATCTTGCAGTGCCACATATGCTGAGCTTGGCACTTGTAAGGGCTATCATCATCCTGGAAGTCAGCCCGGAAGTGACTCATCTTGTCGACCCTGGGTACAACCTGCTTCCTACCAGCTTGCCTCATAACCCGGAGAGGGACGTAAGGGTATGTTCCTCTCAGACCGATCAATATCAGAAAAGGCGCGTCTCTGGACCGGGCGATGAATTCCTCGGTCGGAAACCACTCGAACATCCATTGTACTTGCTCCTCGGTCAAATTATCAAACAGTTCGAACCATCCTTTGGCATCCTCTGGCTGAGCAAACATATCAGGGGTATAATTCATTCGCTTTGGGTGATGGAAAGCGATATGATCGTCCCAGTCCCTTCGCTGAATCTCTTGTCGGTATTCTCCCTTTTGTAGATGCTCCATGAGCCAAAGTTGAAGTAGCAAATTGCAGCCTTCGAAGTGACTAGCTCCCCGTTGACACTTCTCTAGGGCTCGGTATATTTCCGCAATGATCATGGGCACAATGCTGAATGGTTGCCCACCAATTCCTTCCATTAAGGTCTTAGTGACCATGGCTAGTCTGGTGTGGATTCTTGCTTTCTTCATTGGAAACACAATCAACCCCAGGAAACAGAACATGAATACAAAGACCTTTCGATGAATATGCCCTAATGATATGATGGCAAACTCATCTGGATAGGTACGGTAGGATTTGCTGTGACCGTACCTCTCGTACAAATAGTCAAAAGGGATATAGGATTCTTTTAGGCATATCAGTTATGGATTCTTCTTCAGACCCATCATTTTGAGGAAACCCCTGCCCTTGCGGTTCTCGGGCATCAACAAACCCGGAGTCTCCCATACCAAACCGGCCAATCCTCCTATTTCTTCTAGCAAGGGTGTCATCTCACTGTCCCCAAAGCGGAACACAGCCCTTTCGCAATCCCAAAACAGTGTGGCAGCTTCTATGATTTTGTTGTTGGGTTGAATCTCCAGGAGGGAAGGTAGATTCCCTAGATATTTTCAAACGAGAGTCTGGTCACTGGAGTGAAGATCTTTCCACCAGCTTAGCAGTCTTGGGTGGATGTTGGTAACCATGCCGAATCTGGGGATTTCGTGCCTCATTATCTGCAAGACGGAAGGGTTAGACCCTACACCCACCGAACTCGACTATTTAACATCAACAATTAGCATTAAGCATTTGGTTCTCCAAATAAATGCACAGAACGTGATGATGTCCGTTTGGGTTCGGGGAAACCCAGTGGACTTTGGACAAGGCTATCTTAAAGGATCATTATGTGGACAAAATAACTGATCCGGCTAGGTTTGACCATGATGCATGCACAATTTAAATGGAATAAGGTTTCTATGGGGTTTTAGACTGGTACCCTTGAGCGGACAACTCAAGAGGGAAAGGCACGGAACCGTCGACTACACCGTTGATCAACTGGTTTTACCGCAAATATGCCTTTTCCGAATTTAGGGGGTAATGATATAGGAAAAGCGCAACAACTCATTATAAGCGTTGCTATGGTATTTGTTTTGGCACGAGTGGAGTATGATGTTGAGCATGATTATGTAATAAATAAAAGCATGTTGACATGTATTTGCACGTTAAGAAAGCAGTAAATACAACAGTTTCATAATTTAAGGCAGTAATAAAGGAAAGAAACAAAAAGACAAGTCAGTTTTGCAATGGAAAAAGGGAATTGAATGCTTAAAGGAATTAAACAAGTAATTGCACATAAAGATATATAAATTCACAATAACAGTTTGAAATGGTAAAAAGCCTAAAATCCCCGGCAGAGTCGCCATGCTGTCGCGCCCCCTTTTTCTCACGAAATCGGGTTTATGACATTTGGTTGGACAACTCGTTCCTTTTGGGAACTGGGTTTTGTATTTTTTGAAGAGTCGCCACCTAATGATTTATGGTGCATTAGGACACCTTACAGGGTTCAATTATAACTAAGCTTGGATAACCAGAGATAGGGTAAGGGCTTTGAAATTATCCCAAGGGGAAGGTGTTAGGCACCCCTCAGGATCCACTAGTATGGTTCCCGGCCAGACAGTTATTGTGAATTTGAGGTGCAATTAACATATAAGCAGATAAGGCTCAAATAAGAGGGGATTTCAATACACAATGATTTGGAAAGTAAACGAAGTTTGAAAGAGCAATTATTGAAAAGCTGATTCTTGGAAAAAGGAAGTCAAATATCTTTTAAGACAAAGAAAGAAAAGGAAAGAGGGTCCTAGGTTTAATAATAATATGGATCACATCAATGCAATACCCGGTAATCACTCCTCAAAAGAGGGCTACACGTGGTATTAGCGCACCGGTCATCATATCCATATCTACCCTTCCCACCCCGTTAAGGTATTAAAGCGCGGATTGGTCTCGATTACTTATTGCATGCTATTACCCGTCCCATTCCTATCAGTCCCGGAGGCACTTAGGACTACTAATCCTAAAGGGAGGGATATTAGGCTTATTTGAAGTTTCAAAGGTAAGAATCTAGGGCGACATAACATACAAAGACTGCACATAAAAGGGGAAGCACATAAACACATAAGGCTCAAGTATACCTCCTCCAAACACAAATAATCCAATAGCATGACTTAAATAAATGAGTCAGGTCTGATTCTAAAAAAATACTTGAGGGAAGAGGAGGTTGTTGTATTGCAGTAGGACTAGCTCATTACATGACTCAGTTAGGAAACAGAATCAGGCCTGCCTACTGATTGTAACGCTAAAACAAATAACAGGGCGAGCCCAGTTTTATTTTATATTGCCTAAGGCTTGCCTAAGTGTTCAAGCGAGGTCCTATAGGCATAGTATCTACTTAATTTAGAATGATGAAATAATAAAACTCAAAACGAAATCCTATAGGCATGCTTGCTAGACCTCATTAAGTGAGGGAATTAGATTATATTAAAAAAAGATTCAAAATGGGCGAAATTAAATTAGACCGGTTACAGATTCTGCAGGTGTACTATTACTGATTTTAATCCCTAAGAGCATGATATCTAACATTGACTGTGAACGAAGCGAATCAGATTTATTTAAGAATCCCTATAGGCATGATTTCTATTCATTACTGATTTTTAACACATCACTGGATTATAACCACGTGGGCCCTAAAACATGATATCTAAACGTGTAGAATGTTAGATAATCCCTATAGGCAGGTTATCTAGATATGAAGTTGAACATGCAGACTAAATCTCTATAGGCATGATATTTAAGGTGCATAATTAAAATACCCTATAGTCATGGTTCCTAAATGCAGTTTGAATATGCATAAATTTAAAATGTCCTATAGGCATGGTTTCTAAATGCAGTTTGAATATGCAGAAACTTAAAATATCCTATAGGCATGGTTTCTACCCTTGACATGCATAAATACCCAACCCTTTTTACTAGCCAGCCCCAAATGTTCATTATAAATTATTACAAACCAGGAATAATAAATTACATCAGAATACATAAAAAATACAACTAGAGGAGGCCTGATTCTTGGTTCCTCCCTGAGCTATGGAATAAACTGCCTTAAGATGCCATTGCTTCAAAGCCTTTCACAAACTTGAGTGTGTCAGAGTTCCCTAAGGGCCTCAATAGGACCCCGGGCAGTGCTCACAACCAAATTACATCACCAGAATAGGGACAAGTGCAGTATGGAAATGCCAGCCCTCATGTGTCCAAGTTCAGAGGGAGCTCATGGGTCCCAAGGCAAGGCTCACATGAGGGGGGAAGAACTTAAGTTCTAAGAAGAGGGTGAAAGTGCAGGAACAGAATTTTAAGGGTTGAGGGAATGAAGGAGAGGGAAAGGGATTGGGGACAGCCATTAAACACTTCAAAGAATTGATAATCTCACACCGAGGGGGCAGGGGATTGGGGATCCATTGCAAGGAGCTTATATACTTAGGCATGAGTTAATTCTGGGCATGCACAGCAATAGGGAGTGTTGTCATGCTTGCAAAATCAACCAGAACACACACATATAAGGGTAACATGGAGGTTGTGATCCTAGAAGGACCAGGTTTGGGTCATGCTCAGCAATATTCGATGCTGTCATGCCCCAAACAACCCATAAGTACTAAACACATTGGGGTAGGGATTTAGGATTCATAATACATTGATTCAGAACAGGAGAAAAGAAATTACAGCATGCTAAGTAAAGGTACTGAATTAGATACAAGCAGTAGGCAGACAAGAATGCAAGAACATTAAGTAACCATGTTGTTTTTTATGCTGAAAACTTAATTAGAACATACCAGTCAAAGAAGCAAAGTGTAGTAAAGAAAAGTAGCAGGACTTCGAAATATAGCCTTGGCTTTCAGCCGGCTAAACAGGCCACAGTGCAAGTAGTAAAGCAAGAGAGTGTTTGAGTGTAAATGTGAGTTCAGAACTAAGTGTTCGTGTCTTTGTGTTAATGAGAGAGTATGTATATATAGTAGTTCGAAACCATGTAAAATAAGGCAAGAATTACAATTGTATAGTAATTATGGAACCAAGTACTAATCAGAATCAAATCAAATACAAGTACTCCTTTAATTAAGGGGCAATCAACCAACGGTAATGGGCAGAAAATATTTAAGGAAAGAAATCAAGTAGAGAAACATGTACAGAATAGACGATTAGGGATAAGTACATAGGGGTTCACTTAAGGAAACAAGAATCAGTAAAATACTCGGTTAACCAAATAAGGTAAGAAAGCACAATCGAAAATCAGCACATGGTAAATCAGGAATCAAGGATTCGAAATTACTGATTTAAGGAGAGTATCATAAACCAAGTTAAAATAGGAGAATCAAAAGTCTAAAGGGAAGTTTTCAAATCAAGCCAAGAAACAGGGAAATCAGAATCAATCAAAAGAAAGTCATGAGTCATGTTTTAGCATATGAATAGAGTGAGAATGAGTAACCAAACATAGTAAGCAAAGAGGCAAGTCTTGACCAGTCAAGACGAACACAAGCACATAGAGTTGATGTAAGTTTGGCATAAGGAACTCAATAGAAACCATTCGAAGCGAGATAGTCACAAAACTTAAACAAGCACATGCTAGTCACAAAATCAAACGAAGAAGCCTAGAAAAAATTAGGGCTTTCAACATAGGCGAGTCAAAGAGAAGATAGAAACCCAGAATCAGAAGAATCGCACAAAGGGAACAAGGGATTTCGAAAAGAACTTCTGCACTTAAACGAACAGTCTCAGACCCCAAAACCATAATATTTTCCACAATAGAGGGGTTTTAAAAAGAGGATAAATAGACAGATCGGGCCAAAAACCAGGAAAACAAACATTCATTTTATAAACGGTTAAAAGGAATTAGGGGTTTTAACATGCAAACTCAAGCAGAAGGATAATACAAGCAAACACAGCAAAACATATCGAAAAATCAAATAAAGGTTTCGAAATAACTTAACAGAAACCCTAATCGAAAAGATAAGGAGTTTTGAAAGCGGAGCTTTAAAAGAAACTTCGAGAAAATGCTTAAAAGTTCAGAGCAGACCTAGGTATGAAACAAATCTAAGAGAAATCGAGAGAACCTCGAAGGTTAGGATTTCAGAGGAACCCCAAGTGGTGAGAAAGGCTTTGAAAACCATCGATCTAAGCAGGAGAGTCGAGAGTCAGACTCGAACAGCCATCGCTGGCCGGAGAAAGGTTAGAAACGACCGGAGAACAGCCGTAAACCAGAATCGACCAAGGTCTGGACCAAACTCTTTCAAGATCTAGCCTTGAAACCATAATAATCGAACACGTAGAAGCCATGGGAGGTGGATACAGGTCTCCGATGACCTTGAAAGCCATAGATTTGGGAGGTATTAGGATTGTAGTTGATGGCGGCGGCTAGGGTTCGAGAGGGTTTGAGAGAGGATTAAGAGAGAAAGGGATTCAGAGGCGGCGGAGTGTGTGAAATGGGGTGGGGTAAGAGGTCGTTTGAGATAAATAATGGAAAGGGCCGATATTGGCCGTTGATCATTTTGATCAACGGCTAGGATTAGGTAGGGGATCCGGGTTGGGTTATTTAATGGGTTGTGGGTTGGTTTGAACGGGAGTTGGGTCAGGGTAATTGGGCCTCTGATTAGGTTTAATTGGGGTTCCAAATCAGGCTACATTTGAAATAAAAATGGGCTAGATTTCAAATAGCCAATTTTCCCTTATTTATTTTATAAAAATAGCAAATTGAATTCTGAAAACAAATTAAAAGCGTAAAAAAGATTTATAATCTATAATTTTTAATTTAAAAATACTGGGCTTAATTTTTATAAATATAAACGCAATTAAATCTTAAAGAGGCTAATATTGCAATTACATGCAATTTAGCTTTAAAAATGCCAAATAAATTTGTAAAAATGTGCAAAAAATTATTTTAGTTACATTTCAGCATGAATATGAGAATCCAATAAATGAATCACCAAAAATGATAATTTTGAGAATAATTATTGGGTTTTTATGGATAAAATAGGGCAATAAATTAATTTATAGATTCTTAAAAATTAAGAAAAAATAGTAAAATATTTGGACATACTTATATATGCATGCTCGTGCTATTTTGAAAGTAGTTTGCATGTTTAAAAATATATAGGGAAAAATTGGGTGTCAACACTAGGCACAGCAAAGATGTTGGCATACTACTCAATCAATGCAGATAGTTCAGGGGCAATTACTTCACCTTGTGCAGCCTCAATGTTATGGCAAGAAGTACCTTCCTCTTCACTAGTTGTTCATGTTAGCATAAAGAACTGAGTACTTCCTTCTTCAATCTTATTAACAGTCTTAGCTTTAGTTGACTTTATCTGATTAGTTGCCCCTCTTAAAACATATTTTTTACCTTGATACACGAACTCAATGGTCCTATTTATGAAGTCAAATAGGATTCTACCCAAGGTATTTAGCCATTGTACTCCTAAAACATCACCTACATTACCCAATGGCAATAGTAGGAAATCAGAACTGAATGTGGTACCTTGTAAGAGCCATTGAAGATTTTTGCAGACTGAGGCAGTTTGCACCTTTCTTCCATCAGCTACACTCACTGACTGAGCCATAATATTGCTTGCTTGACACCCTAACTTCTTGGATATGTCTTGATCAATGAATTTATGTGTGCTTCCTGTGTCAATAAGAACTTGCAGTGGTCTCTTCTAATGGTATCCAGTAACTCTGAGTTTGATAGTTGTCACACCAGTAAAGCTTGTCGTGATATAGTCATGAGTTCATCTGTCCCTTCCATAATCTCCTACAGAGAACTTTCTCCTGTCTCACTCACAACTATATCCTCATCAACAACCTCCACCATATAGATCTGCCTATTTGAGTTACATTTATGTCCTGGGACATACTTCTCATCACAGAAAAAATAAAGACCTTTAGCCCTCTTATCATCCATTTCTGCTTTAGTTAACCTTCTCCCTGGGATTCTATTAGGTTTATTCTGTTGTGATTCAATTGGCTTCTTGAATGTAGGTTGAGGAGTAGACGGTTTGTGAAAATTCTGTGACCTATAGTAATTTGGAGCAGGTAGTAGACCACCTTGAGTTGACTTACTCAAAGGTTTCAGTCCCCAAGTTTTTGCTTGCGCTTCAAACACTTCCTCTTGCAGTCTTGAAATCTTGTAGGCTTGCATTAGTGTTCTTGGGGCTTGGACATATACTGCTTTGTTAAGCTAAGGTTTCCAGCCTCCTAAGAAACACCTAATAGTATTCTCATTGGAAAGATTCACACCAGTCAATAACCTATCAAACTCAGCTTGATATTCTCTCACACTTCCAGTTTGCACCAGATTCTTAAGAGATACCATGTGATCATCAAATTCTTCCCCAAACCTCTCATTCAAAGCTATTACATACTCAGTCCAAGTAGGATCGATCGTTGAGTTTCTAGCAAATATATACCCTATGCCAAGCAATAGTCTCCCCTTTCAAATGGATTGAAGTAACCTTAACTCTTGGATCAAATGGAACTTCATCCATAGAAGAAAACTGATTCACCTTATACAACCAAGTCTTCAAATCATGGCCAGAGAATTTAGGAAATTTTAACCTCAAGTATCTAGTGAAGAAATTACCAGTAGCTGCTTGATTTCCTTGATTGTCCCTCATCCTTCTTTCGGGTACAACCTCTACAGAACCATCTCTGTCTTCTAATGAAGATTCAGTACTTCGAGCTTCAATTCTACTACCTTTTCTGCTGAGATTATTAATGATTGATCATATCTCCCCAATCTCCTTATCCGCCATTAAATTGCACTCATTCATGCTCGGCATTTCCTCAATGAGCTTTTGTAACTGTAATTGAATCTGAACAAGTTTTTCTCCCATATCATCTGATTGCTGCTCCTGGATTCTATTTCTGGTCACGATTTTACTATTTTTAGTCATGATGTGAAGCCGAGAATCGTGTTGCTCCGATATCAATTGATGCACACAGTGGAATCAAAGAGAAAATTAATCTAGGAAATTCAAGGATTTCGAAGAACAATGAACTAAAATCAGGGTAGCACCAAGAATTTAGCTTAAGAAGAGTTACGAGTAAGAGTAGAGTGTTATTTTCATGAATGAATCCAATGTACATATTACACTCGATATAGGGAAGATCTCAGCTCAAGGATTCCCTTTACTCTAACTAATTGTTACAAACTCCTAACTAACTCTGTGACTTCAACTAACTTCCACAAGCTTCTACAACTATGTATCATCACTAATAATTGCGACACAACACCATCTAAAATCTTAGGATCTACAATCTTACAACTCTTCTTTGGATTCTCTCTTAGCCCATAACCAAAATACTTCTCTTCCCTAATTTCTTCTTCTTGTTGTTTTAAGGAATGGGGTGAGAGAGTTGACTCGCTACGGCCGTCGGAATATTGTTTCTGCGGCGGAGTTTTTGGGTTAAATTTGCCGGGTCGGGTGACAGGACGGGTTATTCAAATCCGGTTGGATATGAATTAAAAGAGGTGGTGTTATTATAAATAAAAAATACACATGTTAATTTATGAGTGGGTGACTTATTCATTATGGAAGCCGTTTGAAAATAAGGGGTATCCGAGCCAAGTATGTGTCACGACCCCAGTTCACCCTCCATGAACATGTCGTGATGGCACCTAGTTCCTACGACTAGGTAAGCCTAACAATGCGGAAATTTAACAACTTAACTTGCGGAATAAATAATTTAAACTGAACATATAGAATAACAACCGTATATAAGGCCGCTCGGCCCACACAACTATAAAGATAAGCGGAAGTCTACAACTTAATCCCAAAACCCGGAAACTCACGGGAACCACAGGCTAATAGAAAACATAGTACGCTGCTCTATCTCCAGAATATCTAAACAACTGAGAGAAAGGAATAAACTAAATACTAAGGCTGGAACAGAATAGAGACTCCTGGTCTGCGGACGCGGCAGATATACCTCGAAGTCTCTGTATAGATCCTCGCCTCAAGGATACTGCGCCTGAGTAGAGGTACCTGGATAATATGCACATGAAAAACATGCGCAGGAAGGGCATGAGTACACCACAGCGGTACTCAGTAAGTGCCAAGCCGAACCTCGGTTGGGTAGTGACGAGGAAGGTCAGGGCCCTACTGAGATAAAATATAATAATAATAATAATTAACTGTATGAAAATCTGACAGAAATAATAAGTACAGCAGTGAGATAAGGCAGGTCAACGAGGCAATAACAACTACAAAAGGCAGAGTAAACACAGAGTAAATACAGCTCAATGTCAATGATACCAATGAGGGTCTCCCAGGATACCGTCCTGTAGCCCTTTCCTCAACTGTCCAGTGGATCTCCCGGGATACCGTCCCGTAGTCCAACTCATGTACCAGTTCGAAGGATCTCCCGGGATACCGTCCCGTAGTCCAACCATCAATATGCAGGGGGGATCTATCGGGAATCTAACCCGCAGTCCCAAAGTAAAAGTGCAGGGGGATCTATCGGGAATGTAACCCGCAGTCCCAAAGTAAAAGTACAGGGAAATCTATCGGGAATCGAACCCGCAGTCCCAAAGTAAACAGACAAGGGGGGGAGCTACCGGAATCCCACATCCGTAGTCCCAATGTAAATGCGCAACCACAGCCAGAAATATATCAAGGAATGAAGTACGAAAGACAAACAACAGATAGGACTAGCCTAGCATGCTTCACATAGTACAGTCAAGACAACTTAAGCAATTAGGCAGTCAAGTCAGCTAAACATGCTTTTTCTAATCTAGCACAAGTTATAATTTCAAGTAGAATACGGCAAATAAGAAAGAAACTAAATCTCAATAACTTAAGTAAAAACCGGATTCTTCATCAATCGGCTCAAGTACGCGCTCGTCACCTCACGTACAAGGAACTCAAATATCAAGTAACAATCCTAAGGGGAAAGGTCCCCCACATAAGGTTAGACAAGCCACTTACCTCAACCGGCTCCAAAAATCAACTTGAAATCACTCTTTTGCCACGAGTATCCGACTCCAAATGGCCCAAATCTATTCATTTCAATTACATCTCGTAAATAACGTCTCAAGCAACTAATTCTACTATTTAATTTACAGCTAAGACGCAAATTTAGGTAAAATGACCAAAATGCCCCTCAGGCCAACGTGGTCGAAACCCGAGGTTCGAACCAAAATTCGGTTACCTATTCCCCCACGAACCCAAATATATGATTTGTTTTGAAATCGGACCTCAAATTGAGGTCCAAATCCCCAATTTTAGAAAAAACCTAGGTTCTACCCCAAACCCCCAATTTCACCCATAAAATCCATTGATTTTAAGTGGAAAACAAGTTAAATGATGTAAATGATTGAAGGAATTAAGTAAAAATCGACTTACAAATGATTTGGAAGAAGTTTTGTCCTTGAAAAATCGCCTATGGGGTTTGGGTCTTGAAAGAATGGTGAAAAATGGTGGAAAATCGACTAAGTATAAAATTGCTGGGTCTCTGATGTCGCATTTGCGGACTGGGGTTCGCAATTGCGAACCCCGACCAAGCTTGGGAATTGCGAAATACTTGTTCGCATTTGCGAACCCCGAGGGAAAATGGGAGGTTCGCATTTGCGAACCATAGGGTCGCATTTGCGAAACCTCTGACTTCGCATTTGCGAGGTCCAGTACCGCATTTGCGATAGTTCCAGACCTGGCCAATTCTTGCATTTGCGAGCTGACCCTTCGCACCTACAGGTCAGTTGTGGCTGCAATTTTCCCAAGGTTGAAAAAGCACTCCGACACCTATCCAAAACTCACCCGAGCCCTCGGGGCTCCAAACCAAACATGCACACAACCTCAAAAACATCCTACGGACTTACTCGCGTGATCAAATCGCCAAATTAACATCATAAACATCGAATCAAGCCTCAAAACTCATGATTTCTTCCAATTTCTTCATAAAATATCAAATTTCCATTTTAAGTCCAAAACACGTCAAACGACGTCCGTTTTCAACCAAACTTTACAGAAAGCGCTTAAACCATGTGAGACTTGTATCGGGCGCCGGAACCAAAATACGGGCCCGATAACATAGTCTTTTAATCAAATTTCATTTCCAATTTCCTTAATTATTTCCAGAAAACAATTTCACACAAAAATTCATTTCTCGGACTAGGGACCTCGGAATTCGATTCTGGGCATACGCCCAAGTGCCATATATTCCTACGGACCCTCCGGGACCGTCAAATCACGGGTCCAGGTCCGTTTACCCAAAAAGTTAACCAGAGTCAAATTTATTCAACTTAATATCAAAATTTAGCATTTTTCTCACAGAATTCATATCTAAGCCTTCCGGCTACGGGTCCGGACTGCGCAAGCAAAATCGAGGCAACCCCATATGAGGTTTTCAAGGCCTCGGAAGTACAGAACGGGTAATAAATAAGTGATGACCCCATTGGGTCGTCACAGTATGTAACTGCAAGGTTGATTATGAGCCAAAGTTCTAACGAGGGTTATTTGTAGACCTTTTCGTAATGTTCGGGGGGGGGGGGGTTGGACCTTTTTCGTACATTTTATTGGATCAAAAATTTAGACTTTATGAATTTTGATTATCTAGCTTTATATTTTATTTAGACTCCGCCTGCAGAACAGATTTCGGCGGCCGTAGCGAGTCAACTCTCTCACCCCATTCCTTAAAACAACAACAAGAAGAAATTAGGGAAGAGAGGTATGGTAGTGAATTTTGTGTCTGAGCATACTATGAAAGATAAGATTGAGATAGAAATTATTCGGAATAAGGCGGGAGTGGCCTCTATGGTGGACAAAGTATAGGAAGTGAGGCTGGAATGATTCGGGCACGGAAAAGGAGATGCACGTACGCCCCTGCGAGGAGGCGTGAGAGGTTGACCATGGTGGGGTACAGGCAGGGTGGAGGTAGGCCTAAGAAGCATTGGAAAAAGGTGATTAGGCAGAAAATGATGCAGCTTCAGCTTTCAGAGGACATGACCCTTGATAGGAGGGCGTGGAGGTTGAGAATTAGAGCAGAAGGTAATTAGTAGGTAGTCGAGCATATCTCTTTTCCATACCGATTGTATTAACAATACTCTTGTAGTTTCTTATTCCTAGATTTATATCACTACATGTTGCTTCTTTCGTTTCGGTTATCTTATCATCTTATTTTGTTGTTATTACTGCTTGTTGTTGTTGCTTCTTTTACATTTTTTCTTGAGTCATAGGAGGGGATTTCAATGGTCATATTGGGTTGACTGCTGGTGGTTATGGCGAGGTGCATGGAGGCTTCGATTTTTGGGGGAGGAACGGAGGAGGTACCTCGCTGTTGGACTTCGCTAAGGCTTTGGGGTTGGTGATTGCGAACTCTAGCTTTCCGAAGAGGGAGGAGCATTTGGTAACTTTTCAAAATGTGGTGGCGAAGACTCAGATTGACTATCTCCTCCTCAGGAGGTGTGATAGAGGGCTGTGCAAGGATTGCAAGGTGATTCTGGGTGAGATACTCGCGACGCAGCATAGGCTCTTGGTGATGGACATTGGTATTAGGTTAAAGAGGAGGAAAAGGTCTGCTCGAGAAAAACCGAGAATCAGGTGGGGAGCCTTAACTAACGATAAAGCCCAAGAGTTGAAGGAGCGGTTATCGGCTATGGGAGCTTGGAGGAGCAGTGGAGACGCGAGCACTATGTGGTCAGCGATAGCAGACTGTATAAGGGAGGCTGCGAGAGAGGTGTTAGGGGTCTCGACAGGCATCTCTAGTGGGCATAAAGGAGACTGGTGGTAGAATAAAGTGGTCCAAAGTAAGGTGGAAGCGAAGAAGGCGGCGTACCTAAAGTTAGTGGGGAGCATAGGTGAGGAGGAGGGGCGAGCGTGTATTGAGAGGTATAAGGTAGCTAGGAAGGAAGCTAAGCTAGCGGTCACGGAGGCAAAGACTGTGGCTTATGGTCGTTTGTACGAGGAACTGGGGGAAAAAGGCGGGGAGAAAAAGTTATTCCGGCTAGCCAAGTTGAGAGAGAGGAAGGCTCGGGATTTGGACCAATGCATCAAGGACGAAGATGGTAGAGTTTTGATGGAAGATGCCCAGAATAAGAGGAGATGGCAAACTTACTTTCATAAACTTCTGAATGAAGAAGGGGATCGGGATATTGTGCTAGGCAAATTGGAGCATTCCGAGAGTCACCGTGACTTTAGGTACTGTAGGCGTATCAAGGTTGAGGAGGTCGTGGGAGCTATGCCTAAGATGAGTAAGGGCAGAGCGACCGGGCCAGACGAGATTCCGTTAGAATTTTGGAAGTGTGTGGGGAGAGCAGGTTTGGAGTGGTTGACTGGGTTGTTTAATGTTATTTTTAAGGCGAGGAGGATGCCGGATGAGTGGAGGTGGAGTACGGTGGTTCCATTGTATAAGAACAAAGGTGATATCCAGAGTTGTAACAATTATAGGGGTATCAAATTACTGAGTCATACCATGAAAGTGTAGGAGAGGGTGGTTGAAGCGAGGGTGAGGATGATAGTATCCGTATCCGACAACCAGCTCGGGTTTATGTCGGGTCGTTCTACTACAAAAGCTATACACCTTGTTAGGAGGTTGGTGGAACTGTACAGAGAGAGGAAGAAGAACCTGCACATGGTGTTTATTGACCTAGAGAAAGCGTATGATAAGGTTCATAGAGAAGTTCTCTGGAGATGCTTGGAGGCAAAAGATGTGTCGGTTCCCTACATTATGGCAATTAAGGACATGTATGATGGGGCTAAGACTCGGGTTAGGATCGTAGGAGGCGACTCTGAGCATTTTTCGGTTGTGATGGGGTTACACCAAGGTTCTGCGCTCCGTCCGTTCTTATTCTCCCTGGTGATGGACATGTTAACACACCATATTCAGGGGGAGGTGCCATGGTGCATGTTATTCGCCAATGACATAGTTCTGATTGATGAGTCGCGAGCCGGTGTTAACGAGAGGCTGGGCGTTTGGAGACAGACTCTTGAGTCTAAGGGTTTCAAGCTGAGCAGGACGAAGACAGAATACTTGGAGTGTAAGTTCAGTGCTGAGCCGGGGGAAGTAGGCGTGGATGTGAGGCTTGAATCACAGGTCATCCCAAGTAGAGGAAGCTTCAAGTACCTTGGGTCAGTTATCCAAGGGAAGAGGAGATCAACGAGGATGTCACACATCGTATTGGGGTAGGATGGATGAAGTGGAGGTTAGCATCTAGAGTCCTGTGTGACAAGAGAGTGTCACCGATACTCAAATGTAAGTTCTATAAAGCGGTGGTTAGACTAGCCATGATGTATGGGGCTGAGTGTTGGCATGTTAATAACTCACATATCCAAAAGATGAAAGAAGAAGAAATGAGGATGTTGAGGTGGATGTGTGGGCACACTAGGATGGATAAGATTAGGAATGATGATTTTTGGGAGAAGGTGCACGTGGCTCCCATTGATGACAAGATGCCGGAAGTGAGCCTCAGATGGTTCTGGCATGTTCAGAGGAGAAACCCAGATGCTCCGGTCAGGAAGTGTGAGAGTCTGGTTGTGGAGGGCGCGAGAAGAGGTAGAGGGTGGCCTAAGAAGTATTGGGGAGAGGTGATCATGCAGGATTTGGCGAGGCTTCAGATTTCCGAGGACGTGACACTTGATAGGAAGATGTGGAGGTCGAGTATTAGGGTTGTAGGTTAGGAGGTAGTTGAGTCTTGCCTTACTTTGTACCTTTGAAAGACTGGTCGGGTAGGGTTTTTGCCTAAGATAGCTAGTGGCAATATTGTGTCTAAGATAGCTAGTGGCAATATTGTGTCTTACTATTTCGCTTTTCAGTGTAGGACCTATTTACTAGCTATCGCTTTTGCTTTGCATCTTTATTCTGGATTTCATGTTGTTCATATTTTTCCTATGAATTTTGTGGTGATACTAATATTGTCTTCTTTTGTCTTTTTGTTTTCTTGAGCCGAGGGTCTTTCGGAAACAGCCTCTCTACTCCTTCGGGGTAGGGGTAAGGTCTGCGTACACACTACCCTCCCCAGATCCCACCAATGGGATTACTGGGTTGTTGTTGTTGGAGGTCTATCAGAAACAATCTTTTTACCTCCACAAGGTAGGGGTAAAGTTTGTGTACACACCTGAAGCGAATCTAAAATTTTAAGTTTATGGGTTCCTATAGAAATCTCAAGTTAATATACAATAATAACTGAATTAACAGACTGAGTTCCAAGCTCAGTATTCTTATACATTTAATGAATTTTTCAATACAAATACCAGATCTAGACAAAAATTACTGACTTCACGGAAATCCGTAACTAATGCACTGGATCTGCCCCTGGTACACACTACTCTCCCCAAACTCCACTAGTAGGATTACACCTGGTTGTATCGTTGTTGTACTTATTCTGAATTCACATATCTAATGATTCGTACTTGACTTACAAATAATTCGAGCTTTGGACGTGCCTAATATGTGGTAAACTTAGGTCATTTATTTTTTAAGCTTAGTCCGTCACGTTTTCTTATTGATGAACATTTCAATTAAACTATGATATGCAATTAACATTATGAATTGCATTTCAAGTAGTCTAATCTGCAATAGCATTATTAATGTACCATACATGGCTTTACATTCAATAGTTTTCTAAAATGAAAGCTCACGTAGCCAACCAACTGAAGTACTAAGATTCTTTACTGCGGCCAGAGGCGGACTCATGTGTATGGGTGAGGAGTCACCGGACCCAGTAAACTTTGGCCGAAATTCTGTGTATATATACGTATATACATTGAAAATGATTAATTTAAAGTAGTTGGCACCCTGAATACTAAAAGCCTTTAGGGGGTACTGGTTAAGTGAAATAATGTGCCCCGTAGCGTAAAAATTCTGGGTCCGCCTCTGACCGCGGCAGTTGAATCACAAGATTAGAAGAAAATACAAAATGGTCTAATGACTAATATATGAGTAGCATTACTTTTACATAGAATTTTACTTTTTACTTCCTTTCTTTTCTTTATACTTAAAGTTTACTTAAAAATAAAGAACACACGAAAGTAAAATGTACACTTTAATCCTGATCTACTTAATATTTACATAACATTCTCGCTTAAGCTTGGAATATGTATTTTATATTGCAAATATCTTAACTTGCAAATTTTCTTGAACAAAGTGACAATCGACCTTAATGTGTTTAGTCTTATTCAAAATGACATTTCGTGCAGTGATGTGAAAAAACTGATAAATTTTGCTTGACTACCTAATGAAAATAAGGCTATTAATTTTTATCAACAAAATCCTATGTATAGATTTATGTTTTTTTCTAAAACAAACAAAGTGACTCAATCATAACAGTGGACATTGATAACTTGCTACAATATGTTCATTTAACTTGCTGACAAACGAAGATGTATATTATAGATTTTCTTACCAACCATTTCTTGTCAATGTCAACAATACTATTGGGGAATTGCTGAGAATAACCACATTACTTGTAGACAACATATTAACCCTTCTAGTTCAAAACGTATTTTACGTCAGCAAACGTCTTGACTAATTCCACCAGATACCTAGTAACTCGGCGCACCAAGATTTAGG
The DNA here is from genome assembly GCF_001879085.1 of Nicotiana attenuata. Taxonomy (NCBI): domain Eukaryota; kingdom Viridiplantae; phylum Streptophyta; class Magnoliopsida; order Solanales; family Solanaceae; genus Nicotiana; species Nicotiana attenuata. The sequence continues at coordinate 25,845 of NW_017675516.1, read as the reverse complement.
CAAATGTGAGCGAAATCACCTAGCTTTTCGTCTTTCCTGAAATTTGAACCCTGGTCTCCTATAATTTTACGTCACATTACTTGTAGACAACACATTAACCCTTCTAGTTCAAAACGTATTTTACGTCAGCAAATACCTTGACTAATTCCACTAGATACCTACTACCTCCCACCAATATAAATATAGGTACAGTAACTCGGCGCACCAAGATTTAGGCAAACGTGACGAAATCACCTAGCTTTTTGTCTTTCCTGAAATTTGAACCCTGGTCTCCTATAATTTTAGGTCACATTATTTGTAGACAACACATTAACACTTCTAGTTCAAAACGTATTTTACGTCAGCAAATACCTTGATTAACTTCACCAGATACCTACTACCTCCCACCAATATAAATCTAGGTACAGTAACTCGGCGCACCAAGATTTAGGCAAATGTGAGCAAAATCACCTAGCTTTTTGTCTTTCCTGAAATTTGAACCCTGGTCTCATATAATTTTACGTCACATTACTTGTAGACAACACATTAACATTTCTAGTTCAAAACGTATTTTATGTCAACAAACACCTTGACTAATTCCACCAGATACCTACTACCTCCCACCAATATAAATCTAGGTACAGTAACTCGGCGCACCAAGATTTAGGCAAATGTGACGAAATCACCTAGCTTTTTTCTGTCTTTCCTGAAATTAGAACCCCGGTCTCCTATAATTTTCACCAACTTCGTTGATCATTAAGCCACAACCTTGACCGTTATATCATATGTCTATATATTCTACATATTGTGGTTAGTGATAACCAACTACCTACAACAAATAGCCAAGCTGTTACCACATTTTTCCAACTGCTAATAATGCTCCTGCAGCAATTTTGTGCTGTACTTATTGTTGTAATTTCCTTTTCCAGCCCAAGTTTTTGTAGACAAGATTATGTATCAGCTGTTGGTGACCCTGGCATGAGAAGAGATGATCTTAGAATAGCAATCGAGGCATGGAATCAGTGCAATGAAGTTGGTGAAGAAGCTCCAAATATGGGAAGTCCTAGAGAAGCAGACTGCTTTGATATTGATAATTCTACAATCCCCAGTGAGTTCTTACTACTTTTAACTCCATAAATTTCCAGTGCCTCCTATCTAATATTGAACTACGATGCGCTTAACTGAAGCGACATGGACAATGAGGATTCATATAGCTGATTCTACCTTACTTGAGGTTGAGGCGTGGTTCTTATTGTTATATTTTCAGTGCCTGGATATTAGGCCATGGATTGCCTGCCTCAGAAATATAAACAGCTATAAGTTCAGAGTTTTCAAGTCCCGCCGCCTCTCTCCCCCTCCCTTCTCTCCCCCCACCACCACAAAAAAGAATATGAAAAAAAGAGAGGTTAAAAACATGAGTAAGAAAGAAAAATGGCAGGCGGGTGCACAAAGCATCCCGCATTCACGTAAGGTCCAGGGAAGGCCGCACCCCAAGGGATGTGTGATGTAGACATCCTACCCTAAACATTAGTGGCTGCTTCTACGGCTCGAACCCGTGACCAATAGGTCACATGAAGACAACTTTACTGTTGCTCCAAGGCTCCGCTTCTATAACAAAAAGTCATGACGTCTATATACTGATAGTTTAAAAGTTTTTTTACACTATCAGATTATTTGCATGTAAATATCCACAATAAATGGAATTAGTAATTTGAAAAATAAGACAAGTAACCTTCTATAGCATGTTAAATTGCACTGATAGCATAACATGCTATCATAACATGGCAGTACACTGTCAGTGGGTATAAGTTATATACTTTAAAAGAAATACTAATTTGGTATATCTGTATAAAGTCAGGTTAATTCACAGGGTAAAAGAAGAAGAGAATAAGTTTGGCATATCAAATGCTTTTTCTCAAGGTTTATGGACATTCTCTGCTGATGAATATGCAGCATGGAAAGAAATATATCTTGGCAACAAATGTGAAGTGCAAGATGAGTCAAAATCCTGGCAGTTTTGGATGATAATGCTCAAGAGTGGAAACATGGACACATTAGCTGCTATATGTCCTAAAAATGGCAGAAAAGCATATCCCTTTCCACCAGATTCCGGATTTCCGTGCTTCGGCGAAGGTTGCATGAACATGCCACTGATTTATCATAACTATACAAGAGTAGGACAAGGCAATAAACTTAAGGGAAGTTTTTATGGAACTTGGGATTTGGATGCTGATGTTCACAAGGCAGAAGTAGAAAATGATACATCATATTATGCAGTGATATGGGAGAAAGAAGTTGGGAAGAAGAAAAGTTGGATCTTTCATCATGTGTTGAAGACATCAACAAAATATCCATGGTTGATGTTGTATTTAAGATCAGATGCCACAATGGGATTCTCTGGTGGATACCATTATCAAACCAGGGGAATGATGAAAAGTGTGTGTCTTTGGTTTCCCTTCCTGGAAGATTTTGTATACAAGTTAAAATTATCTTGAGATCATTTCAACTATGCCTATATATCACATAAAATGAAATATGCAAAGAAATGCTAAATCAAGTCCCGGAAAATGCAAGTAGGTTGCCATATGTACAAAATTGTCATAAGGTACTTCAGCAACTCACCTTACATAATATCCATGTGGCGCCACTTAAAAGTAACGAAAAATCCCATTTTCCGACCAACCTAATACCCGATGGTTTTCACCATGTGGCACATCATGAGTTTTCTTTAAGGATCAAAATATGAGTTTTTTTTTTTTTAAATAAAGTCGCGTGAATATTATGTAAGGTGAGTTGCTGAAGTTGTAACTTACTCGTGTCTTCAGGACCGCATTTAGCATTTTGAGGCATTTCTTTTGTGTTTCAAGTGATACATAGACATAGTTGAGTTATTTTTTCATTACAAAAAGTATTTTTATAACTTTATTGCAATAAACTAAAAATTGGATGACTATCCATGAAATTAACCCAAAACTATCCTTCATTATCTTCTCTCCACCAGAGGAAGGGAAATTGATCTCATTAAAAGCATTCTATCTTCCTTTCCTTACCATGCAAATCTCTAGTTTCTTGTCTGCCTCTTACATATAGTTAGCATTTATACTAACAACTATCTCCAGATCCCTTCTTCACCTAATTTCAGAGTAAAATTCAAATTGGAGATAAGGAAAGGTGGAGGACCAAAGAGCCAATTTTACCTCATGGACATTGGTAGTTGTTGGAAGAACAATGGCAAACCTTGCGATGGCGATGTCACAACAGACGTTACTCGGTATAGCGAGATGATCATAAATCCTGCTATAGACTCATGGTGCAATCTGAAAAGCCTAAGATCATGTCCACCTTACCACACCTTCCCTAATGGGACTCGTGTCCATCGATCCGACAAAAATAACTTCCCCTATGAGGCTTATCACTACTACTGTTCTCCAGGAAATGCTGAAAATCTTGAGGAACCTTATAACTTGTGTGATCCATATAGCAACCGTCAACCTCAGGAAATTCTGCAGATTTTGCCTCATCCAGTTTGGGGAGAATATGGATATCCAACAAAGAAGGGTGAAGGCTGGATAGGTGATCCTAGAACATGGGAACTTGATGTTGGGAAACTTTCAGAGTCCCTTTACTTCTACCAGGTGACTAATCTAAGCAAAAGATCTAATTTGCAAATGTAGCAAATGCATATTTTGTTGGGAAATGGACCGCTTTGTCTCTGTACTATACGAAATTGAGCAACTTTACCACCCGTTAGACTTCTGGTCCTTTCGTACCATTGCCGTTAGGAAAAGGTCTCATATTTGCCCTTATCATTAACGTAGCTCCAACTTGAAATGGGTGGATTCCAGATGTCCAAATTATTTAGAAAGTCCAAATTTACCCCTCAAGTTTTTTTAATGGTTTAAAATTACCCTCAGGTCAGAGCTCTGTTAGAAGTCAAGGGCAAAACCGAGACTTTTCCCTAACAACGGGGGTAAGATTTGACCAAAAGTCTAACGAAGGACAAAGTTGCTCAATTTCGGCTAGTATATAGACAAATTTGACCCTTTTTTTCTATTTTGTTTAAGGATCCAATCATTGAGTAACTTTGTGATAATGCAGGATCCTGGTACTCCACCAGCCAAGAGATATTGGCCATCCATTGATTTAGGTACAGAGATTTTTGTCAGTAGCAATGAATATGCAGAATGGACAGTTAGTGACTTTGACATCATTGTTCCTAGTGGCAAATGATCTCAGAAACTATTTCAAGAGTGTCTGTCAATATAGGGAAGCAGAAAAAAGTATTCTAAACGACTAAGTTCTAAATTCTCAATTATTTCCTCAAAATGTGATTTCCATTGAATACTCATGTCACAGGGAACTCTGAAAACCTCGTATTTCTTAGGGGTATCTAATACCTCAGAGTATTAGAAACAATTTGAATTAGATGCACGACAACAAGGTTTGCTCAAGATTAACAGGAAAAAAGAAAGCTTCAAAATGGATAACAGGAAAGCAGGGAAACAAGATTGGAGTTGCAGTCCAAAATGGTAGCAACTTCATTTAAGTGATAAATGATTAAATATAATATGTTGAGAGTCTTCTAATATTGCTTCCATGCCCTATTCACGGTATCCCTACCCCAAAACATTTAAGGAAAAAAGAAAAAAGAAAAAGGCATGCAGTGAAGTAAAAGGCGGTATGAAGAACAACAATTATATTCATTAATAAGATCAATAGTGCAGTAGCTAGAGCCTACAAATTTACAGGGGCATAGATACTAACTCAGCACGGTAAAATGAACAAAAAATGCCTAGTTTTCACAAAGAGACCCTATCTAGATATCAGCGTGATGTATGTATCATCAACCGTGTAAAAAAATTCCACCTCCAATCACTGGCGAACTGCTTGGTAAAATGAACATGCATACCTTGAATCGCCGTGTCGTTCTCAATTCAAAGGTGGACTACCTCCATTGAAGGAACATCAGCATACAGTCTGCTAAGTCAGACTACACCGAATTGCATTTGTGCCTGCAGTAGTTTTGCATCTATTGCAATTTGACCACCCAACTGTGCTACTTTTTCTTGTGTCTGATAATACGGGTTGGTGTTCATCTCAACATTCACGCTTGCGGTTGGTTTGGCAACCATGCCTTTTGCAGCTCCGTCTCTAACTTGTGTGGTGTCCTTGCCCTCTGCCCCATCCTTCTCTCGAATCTCAGGGTTCATCCTGAACATATAATGTGGAGAAATGCCATGAGGAAGGGCAGTATTCTTGGTATGTACACTTCCGTCATATGATAAAATTGGCCCTACAACTCTCCCAGGTTTGGCTGAAAACGATAGAAATGGTTATTAGAGAAGAATCCAACAAACATGCTGTGAAAAGAGTCCTTCACAACATTCTTTTTGCATATATGCATTCATCGACGGGTCCGAGTAGACATGATCATTCCCTCCACTCTGGGGGAGTAGGGTAAGTTTAAGAGCCTTTACCAAGGTTGAGTTGCAATTCTCAAGCTTTACGCATGGTAAAATAATTGACTTTGCTCATAAGATAGGCATTTAACAAACATCACATCAACCGCTAGAGGACTTAACAGTAAATACATGTTTAACTGTACCTGTAGGGACTCGATGTGGTGGCCGTGAAACGTTTTGTGTAGTTCCTAAGGTAGTCTCTGAGACTCTGACATCAGTAGCTGTTTTTTCTGTTACTTGCCTATGATCAAACACAGAGAAGTTCTGCCAAGCTTTGGGCGGAATGGTACTGGAATTAACTGTAGATCTGCACATATTTAGGAACATATGTGATTAAGAAAGAGGGAATTAGATCATGCTTTCAAACAACAGTTTTTCCCACTATGTAGACTAATTATTATTTCCACGAACTAGAACACTTGTATAGGTGAAAAGAACCCAACAAGATTGACAAAATGAATCCTGTATAACCTTACCGTGGAAGAGAGACGTGCTTTCTACCAAGAGGAATAACTGGCCCACTTTTACCACTATTTTCCTCAAGATAAGCAAATTGCCTTCTGAACTGACCACTTGCACTGCAAAAGTAAACAATTCCACAACGTTAATTAACAAACTGAGATAACATCGATTATGCTAAATGAAAGTAGAGATAAGCATTGAGTCAAGGAGCCTGTTTGAACCTAGGATAGAGAAAGTTGGTGCCATCATTTCCAGCTATGTAATCCTTCTGAAGTTGAGGATGATATTCCAATATCTCCCGATAAATTAGTTCCTTAATATCCTCCTTTGTTACCCTTCGCTTCTCAAATTCAAATTCCAGATTTGAGATTGGTCGACAAGAAGGTTCCCTCTCAATCTTGGCCAGTCCCTTGAAATAAGGATCGGATAAAGCCTAAAGGGAAGAAGAAGGGGGAAGAACCAGTGGAAGTAAATTTAGAACCAACTACTAACCAAGATAAGGATAAGAATAGAAAGATACCATTTATGATTATGTTAAAATCATGGACATAGTAGGAGGCACAACTACCTCTTCAGCAGTTGGTCGGTCCGTTGGATCAAATGCTAACAACCTCTGCAATAGTTGGAGCACCAAAGGATCTGCATCTGGAAATTTCTCAGTAAAAGGAACTGGGTTCTTTTTCCGCATGCTATTCAAATACTTTCTTGCCTTCTCATTACGAACCTGCACCCAAGAGAGGATGCTCCTCTATCAATATGTTGCATAATAAGGCTGAAATCCAGTCATCACAAAAAAAAAACAAATAGACTGACGGTTTTTACCCCAGAAATTGTATCAGCTGACGGCGTCCCAAGAAGATCAGTCATCAACTCTAACTGATGAACAATACTTTTGCCGGGGAACAATGGTTTTCCTGTTAGTACCTCCGCGAAAATGCAGCCAATACTCCAAATATCAATAGCAGGTGTATACTGCAGGAATGCAAGCAAAATACAAAGATTTAGCAAACAAACCTGCAAAAACAGCCGTAAAACCCTGCCAAAAAATTAACCCAGGACCTGACACAGTTTACCTGAAGAATAGACAATTCAACTTCCAGGAGAGTTCAATGGTCCTCCCTGAACAAGAACGGTTTTAATCTAGAAATCACTCTTTAACACACTTACAATGTATTGACTATATAAAAGTGGTATTCTAACCAAAAGCCACAGCTTCTAACAGTATCAGCATATGCTGCAACAAGAGTGGGACAAGTACCTTTTCACCTTTCTATAGCTATTTGGGGAAAAGAGCCTATCCATGATACCACGGGTGGAACTAGATAGAGTGAAGGGCTTAGCGAACCCCCTTCATCGGAAAATTATACAATGTAAATAGAGTAAAAATGATCTTTTTAGGTTATATGTGAGCTGTAGAATCCCCTTGACATGAAGAAAAATTCACGTATAGTAGTAAAGGGCATTCAAAATTGCTTTAGGTCATAGGTTCAAATTCCAACTGTGACATCCTAGAATTTTTTTGAATCCCCTTGTATAAATTTCTGGTTGTGCCATTGACGATACCACAATGGCATCAGAACCAACAAAATTTGGCAAAGGCAAAACAATTATTCATGTCAACGTTCTATTTCAACTAAATACATCCATGGGCAAGTACATCAAAAACTTGACTACAGAATGACCAAACATGCAATCCTAAGATGGTTCAAACAAATGAAACACAAAACTATTCATGTCAATGTTCTGCTTCATCTAATCATATCACCATCTTTGGTGGCATTCTCTTTTTTCCTTGTCCAAGACCTGGACGATGGAGGTATTGAAAGGGATATAGAGCCTTTTGACACATGAAACAAACAACCACCCACTAAAGAAACTGCTAAATAGAAGATGAAGCAGCATGAACTACCTTGGAAAAGAAAGATCCACATAATTCAGGAGCCCTGTACCACCTTGTAGCAACATAATCCTGCACGGTCAGAAGATAAAAGGTCAACAAATTACATCCAAATAAAATGCACTTCAAGTTAGTAAAGTTTACCCGATTTCAAGAAAAAATTAAAAAGATTAAATGACGTTGACCGCAGATGGGACAAAGATATAAAGAAAGCATACCGTCCAAAGTACTGTGGTTGGAGTATCACTGAATGCAACCCTTGCCAATCCAAGGTCACATATTTTGAGTTTACAATTTGCATTTGCCAATATGTTTTTCGGCTTAAGATCTCGATGGTAGACATTTGCTGAACAAACAAATACAAGACAGACAGAAAATAGTGAATATTCGTACCAGCTCAGCGCCTTCGACGTGAAGCCAAAAACAAAAAAGGACTACATTACCACATTCACAAGATAATTTACCTGTGTGCATATACTTCAGTGCTCGTAGCATCTGATATAGGAAAAAGCGATGGTGTTCATGTGTCAAGTCATCATTAGCTTTAATGACATGGTGAAGATCAGATTCCATAAGCTCAAAAACAACGTAAATATCTCTGAAATCTCGTCTTGAAGGTGGTAACATGATTCGCTTAATGTCCACGATATCAGGATGCCTTAAAAGTCTAAGCAATTTAATTTCGCGCAAAATTCGAATTGCATCAGACGTGTGCTCGAAAATATCAGTTATTTTCTTTATTGCCACTTTTTCTCCGGTATGAGTGTCGATAGCAGCACATACAACTCCATAACTTCCCTTCCCTATTACTTCCAGAATTTTATACCTAGTTGCATCTCCATACTCTGTAAAAAACTCCACTTCTTTGGTATTCTGAAAAATCATTGAGAAAAGTCAGTACAGTTGATACTCTCAAACTATACTTTCACAAGGTTGCTTTTTTCATTTCTAAGAAGCAAAAATAACAAAATCCAAGAACCATTTTTGTACTAATATTCAAGGGTAATACCAGCTAGAGATTTATCAGTGTTAAATAACACACCAAAAAAAATAGAGGACTAGTTAAGTGATTAACCTCAACTTCCAAAAACAAAAGCATTATGATTTCCCTGGTGAGACTAGGAAAAACAAGTCTCATAAGTGGAAATTTTTACCTGATTGTCTCCTCCCTTGCCCCAACAACCCCCACCCCCCGTCCGTTATACTATTTGTCTAGATTTAATATAAATGCTCTTGGAACAATATTTTCTACTTATCAAACACCAGAAAATAAACTTAAAAACCACCAACTTAAGGGCCCGTTTGGCCATAGAAAAAATTTCACTTTTTTCCAGAATCAGTGTCGCCATGAAAATTTCAAATTTCACTTCAAGTTGAATTTCAAAATTTTTCGAACATTTGAAAAACTTTTTTTCTAAAAAGCTATTTTCAAAATTCACTTCAAATCGCCCACAAAAATCCAAAAACAGCTCCAAATTGTATTCATGTCCAAATACAATCTAATTTTCAATACCATTTTCACTTGAATTTTTTTTTTTTTTTTACTTTTTTCCGGAATTTCACAATTCTTATGTTGGAAAACATTTTCCTTCATACAAACACATCCTATAGCCCTAACATAAAGCTGCTTTCTTTAGCAGCAATATAGACATTTGAAAATGAACGTAATTAGTAAAACAAAAAACTTATGCTTCTTAAAATCATCTGGACTGACCAAAGAAAACTGATCAGAACTCAAGAATACCAACTAACACAAAAACCCAAAATTTCTTCAGCAAGATTCAGTTCAATTTTACTTTGTGCTACTTAAATTCAATTCATGCAAACATTTTGTTCAGCTAATTAACACTTCTAAGCTCTTGAAAAGCAAAAAAAAAACACCCTCATCTGTCTTCAAGATCTCTCCTTTAGTACAACAAAATCAATTTATTTTATGTGTGTGTGTGTGTGTGTGAGAGAGAGAGAGAGAGAGAGAGAGAGAGAGAGAGATAACCTTTTTGCGATGATGATCTTGTTGCATCTTAATTTTGAGAATTACAACAACCCAGTAAGAGCAATAAACTGAAAATCAAGATTATCACACTACTACACCAAAAACTATAAATTGAGCAACAAAAATAGCATAAATTTTGAAAGAAACTGAACGGATAATCAGTAGAGAACAAACCCTTAATGGGTTTTGAAGATCTAATGGAGAGAAGAGGAGCTGAGAAGAGAAGGGAGAAAAAGAGAAGAATTTTAAGAAATGGAGGGTCTTTTTATAAAGGAAAAAAGTGTGTGGATCAAAAAGAGAAAAGAAAACAAAAAATTTTATCCGTTCACTGTGCTTTCGTCGGTTGTTATAGCTGTTGGCTTTTGATAGGTACGGAATTTTATACGGCTCGTGGCCTTCATTTGATGTTTTGTAAAATTTGAAAAAATTAACTTTCAAATAATAATAATAATAAATTTACCAAATAACATTTTACAAAATTTCAACAAAAGATTTTCTAACTTATAACTTCTAGTAAAAATTGACAATACTAAGGGTGTGTTTGGTATAACGGAAAATGTTTTCCGTGGAAAATATTTTCTTGGATAACAAGTAGTAATTTTATTCATTTTCCGGTGTTTGATACGCAAATTAAGGAAAATGACTTCTCAAGAGTATTCATAAATAATTTAGATATAATAAACATGAAGCCATAAACTTTAACACCAACAACCTTCCGAATCCACAAATTTCATAAACTTTCGAACCGCTAAACTTTCGAAACCGCGGAATTTCGAACCCGTAAACTTTATAATTTCTAAACTCGTAAACTTCCAAACACATAAACCTCCGAACTTATAACTTGGTACCTTGTAAAATTTGAACCCTTAAACCGATAAAAAAAACTAAAATTGAAAAATATTTTTTTTTGAGGGGGGGGGGGGGGACAGGGGCGGGAGTGGGTGGTGCAGAAAAAAACAAAAAAAACAAAAATTTGAAATTGCAAAAAAAAAAAAAAGAAGGTGAAAAAATTATTTATTTTTTGCAGGGGAGCGGGTGGGGGGTTGGGGGTGGGGTGGAGGGGTAGTAGGATGGGTGGTAACAGAAAAATTGAAATTTAAAAAAAAAAAAAAAAAACTTTTTTGGAGGGGGGGAGGTTGGTAAGGGTGGGGAATGTTGAGAAGGAGTTTTGGAAAATGTTTTCCCTTCTTTTGAAACATTTAAGCCAACCAAACATGAGAAAATTGGAAAATATTTTCCTTCATACCAAACACACCCTAAAAGTTACCCAAATACTAATCATATAGTAGCAGAAGCTATTGAATATGTTTATCTGATTAACACTAAGGCAAGTACTCGACAAACCCTTTCCTCAATACCTATCAAATGGCATCCTCCAGCACAAGGATACTATAAACTCAACTGTGATGGTGCCTCCACAACTTCTACACCAAAGCATGATCTTGGCGGAGTCTTCAGGAACTGCGCTGGACGCTGGGTAAGGGATTATGCAGCAAGACGCCATGAAGGCAATCCTACTTCACTAGAACTGCATGCCTTATGTGAAGGACTGTGTATAGCTTTACAACATAGCCTGATGCCACTGGAAATAGATGTGGACTCCACTGAGGTAATTAATATGCTGCATACCCATAATCTTCGTTACTTATATGTTCTTTATGAATGCAGGTCTCTACTCCAACAGCTGGGTAATCCACGTATTTCGCACACATACAGGGAGCTTAATGCAGTGGCAGATAAACTCGCAAAACATGGATCCACTTTAGCTATGGAAAATACACCTATGATGTTTTTTATTCCTCCACTCTTTTTTAGGGCAGACCTGATGAATGATCATATGGGCACTACACAGTTGCGGCACTCTTCAACTCATATGGACAATACTACAACTTTTTTTGATTTAAATCCAGCACCAACTACTTGTACTAGCTCGGGACAACACTGCCTGTCAGTTTTAGCACTTTTTTGTACTCTGGAGCCATCACGGTCCACCACTCCCTGTAATGTGACTTAATTTATTAATACGAGCATCTTTTTTACCAAAAAAAAAGAAGAAAAATAACCAAAATAATAATTTAGTCCAATGTGGAATCAACATTTAAAAGGTAAAAATGCGTACGACATTATATCCAAACAATAAGTTCTTACTTATTCTTTGTTGATTTTGTCGTTTTTGGTTTCCTTGTTTGTCATTATATCCAAACCTCATTTCTCTCATTTGAACTGAAGAAATAATAATTTTATTGAATTTTTCAACAAAAGTAGAAGACAATATATCTTGATATTCTCGATCATTTTTTGATCAGAAAAGCTATTAAAACGCGTGCAACTTAGGTTGGGGATATTCACTTTTCACGATTGTTATTAGATCTTGATGAATAAGGAATTTAATTTAACTTTTTGATTTTCTTCTTTGGATATGAATTTGGTTAAAGATTATTTTACGCAATTCAGATAAGAAAATAGTTCATATAAATTAAAATTTTATTCGATTTTGAATTCCGAATAATTCAAATAAATAAAGATTGATAGCAAAATGTTAGTTAATTTTAAGGTAATGTTAGAAATATAATTGAATGATAATAATTAATATCTAACATAAAATATAATTTACACGTTATCCGTCATTAATGATTAAATAATTTTATTAAAATTAATAAATTTATAAGTCAGCTTAAACTCTTTGTGCACACGTAAAAAATTTGGATTAACACTACTCACATGATCCAAAAAAGTAATAGACAAAATAAATTTTAAAAACATGCTAATGATTTCCACGTGTTCAATCCTACAAATTTAAAACGAAGACAAAAACTCGCAATAAACTTTGTTACAATTCCAGATGTGTTTAAAACTTGTAAAGATGAAAGAGTCAAGTTAGGAAAATAGTTACACGATTTAAATAAGGAAAAAATATTTATAAGTAAAATTTTCCTCAATTTAGATTCCTAAATATTAGGAGTTTCTAGATAGTTTAAATAAAAATATATTTAATAATTAAAATTTAGCTTGTTTTAAAGTTATAAATATTAGGTAAATAATTAGATTACAATTATAATTTTACCCAATATAAAGTCTATTTTTAAAGGGTAAAAGGAGAACGATATTTTGATAATGGTCTTCGTGCTTTTACTATAGTACTAGTTTCTATGAACATGTGTTGCACGATAACAATGGCACGTTGATGTTTGATCGCTAAAACTTTTGACTTTCCGATTGGAGGGCCTCTAAATACATATGCAATTATGTTTTATCACTTAATATTCATGGTATCGTTTAAAAAAATTGAGTAGCATGAATGTATTATATGTTCTTAGAAGTAGTTACTAAAAAAAGTAAAAGAAGCTTTGTCCTACAAAATAGAAGAAAAATAAAATTAACTCGTTAGGGGCAAACTTGTCTATTTTTAGTCAATTAATAATTTTGTTATACCAAATATGAAAGAAGGGAGGTAAACGTAATATCGTGAACCACAAGGGATGTTAGTACTATGAAGTCAAATTTGAAGGGAGGTCTATGAAATTATCTCTATTTAATATTGTTTATGATGCAAGTTGTATATCGATTGGCAAGTACAAAATAGATATGTATTAGAATAGGATTTATGAGATCTTTGGACAACTTGCTTTCAGCTTTTATATTTTAAAATAAATTCTTGAGAAGAGTAAAATCCTTAATTCTAGATGATTTTATTATACAAGTATTTTAAGAAAGATATAATGTATGATAATATAATTTTTGTACCAAAAAAGAGAACTAGATAACTGATACCCTCCTAAGTCCCAATTTGCAGAACTGTGCTAAAAATTTATACGGATATTCCGATTGGGTCTGTTAAAGTGAAACGTAAGATCAACCAAAACAAAGAAGATATCGGTTTTTTCAAAACAATACCATTAAAGAAAGAATAACAATAGCAATGTACTGCATGCTGATATACTTGATGAATTCTCCATTAGATGTATTAAGTTAATTTTTAAGAGAAAATTCATGTAATTAAGAAATTAAATTATCTCTGGAAAGACTTATGTCCTTTGAGTGTAACAACAGATGATGAAGCGCATTATTAAAGAATGTCATCATATCAGGAAGAATAAATAGTACACTGGAATAAGAAGCCAAGCTGACGTAGTTTATTTTCCATTGAGATCGTTACAACTTACAGTTCCTTTTATTTTTAATCTCGAGAAGGAACTCATATTATTAAAAAAAATCTTAACCAGATATAACATACAAAGCTGTTGAAGTAAATTACTCACTCCGCCAAACCTCAAATGCTACTACATGCATCTGTGCGCTTGTTTCCTCTGCGAGTTTGATGCTTCGTTTATGTCTAAACCTTATGAGTTAGATACATGAAACTTTGAGAAAAAATTATGTAACAAACAAAACTAATAAATTACCTCTGGAAGATTGATATTCCAAAACAATAAATACTACCTAATTTGTTTGAGGTAGACATATATAAATTATACAAAGTGTCCTTCTCCATGTCCATAAGTGTTTAAAAGTGCTTGTGTCCATATTGGATTAGTACGGAATTTTCACATTATAAGTAGACACATATGGTAAATAGATGAAAAGTTGGAACGTGATTGGTGTTAGAAGTTTGTTCAAATTCATAATTATTTCTAACTTTACCACTTTTTAGTTGAATTAGAAGTTCTCGATATTGATAGAGTAGGAATTTGTACGCAACGTATGTGGAGTTCAAATTGAAAAAGAATTCCATCATTAGATAATTTACAATTAGATCCTTAAATTATACAAATATTTAAGGGTATAAAAGTCTATCAAAGTTTCGGGGATATTTTAGTCATTCAACATTTAGCATAAATTATTCGTGCTTTTATATAATAATAATCATATAGATAGATAGATAGATAGATAGATAGATAGATAGATAGATTAATAGATACAAATAAATAACATAGAAGTACTTTATCAAGATTTTTTCAAACAAAACAAATTAAAAATTTGCATCTTTTGAACTTACAGATGAAAGGTTGGCCTTATAGCTCATAAAATAATTGATAAGCGATATATAAAATCCAAAATGACTAATCTTAATATTTTATAATAAATAATTAAATATATAAATGATATAGGAAATTATCATTTGTGCGAGTAACTGGATAAAAAAAAGAATAATGACAATTCGGTTAGCATAAAATTTGTAACGACCCGACCGGTCGTTTTAGGCCCTAGCGCGCCGTTCAGCAGTCTGAGGCCATGAGCAGCTTCATTCTAGGTGTTATGACTTGTACGCGTGGTTGGAATTGAATTTCGGGAAGTTCGGAGTTGATTTGGGAAGAGAATTCTCATTTTGGAAGCTTAAAGTTGTAAGAATTAACTAGGATTGGATTTTTGAGTAAACGACCTCGGAATCGGGATCTGAAGGTTCCAGCAAGTTCGTATGATGATTTCGAACTTGGGCATATGTCCGGTTCGGGTTTTGGATAACCCGGGAGCGTTTTGGCGCCTATTGTGGAAGTTAGCATTTTTGAAGAAATTTCATAAGTTTGGCTTGAAGTGCATTTCAGTGTTATCGATGTCCGTTTGGGATTCCGATTCTGTGAATAGCTCCGTATGGTGATTCTGGAGTTGGGAGTGCGATCGGAAGTGAGTTCGGAGGTCCGTAGGTCATTTTGGAGTCATTTGGCTAAAGATAGAAATTTGTAGGTTTTTGAGAAGTTTGACCGGAAGTGGACTTTTTGATATCAGGATCGGATTCCGATTCCGGAAGTTGGAATAGGTCCGTAATGACGAATATGACTTGTCTGCAAAATTTGAGGTCAATCGGACTTGATTTGATAGGTTTAAGCATCGAAAGTAGAAGTTTGAAATTCTAAAGTTCATAAAGCTTGGATTGGAGGTTGATTCGTGATTTTAGCGTTGTTTGATATGATTTGAGGCCTCGAGCAAGTCCGTAATGTATTTTGGGACTGGTTGGTATGATTGGTTGGGGTCCCGAGGGCCTCGGGTGGATTCCGAATGGTTAACGGATCGGAAATGGGATTTTGGAAGGGCTGATCTTGCTGGTTGCTGTCATAACCGCACCTGCGAGAAAGGGGCCGCAGGTGCGGAGCCGCAGAAGCGGCTAGGAGGCCGCAGGTTCAGATTTTGGTCAAGAGCAAAGGGGCTGCATATGCGGTCAGGGTGCCGCAGAAGCGGAACCGCACCTGCGGAAGAAGGAGCCGCAAATGCGGTTTGGGCTAGAAGAGAAGGGACCGCAGATGCGGTCATATTTCTGCAGATGCGGGACTGCACCTGCGGTGGAGAAGTCGCAGAAGCGAAAGTGGGGCAGCCTGGTGAGGACCGCAGATGCGGTATTGGAACGCACCTGCGGAACCGCAGAAGCGGTCTGGAAGCCGCAGGTGCGGAAAGAGCTGGACGCAGAATGTTGTTTTAAAGTCGGGTTTTGGCCATTTCCTATTATATTTTCTTGGCTTGGGGGCGATTCTTGGAGGGTTCAAGAGAGGATTTTCATCATCACCGATAAGGTAAGCTAATCCCACCTATTTTGAGTTAAATACATCAATTATGTATGGATTTGAGCATGAAATTTATAGAAAAATTGAGGGTTTGAGGGAAAACCTAGAAAATTAGTGTTTTTGGATTTTGACCACGATTTTGGGTATGAAATTTAGAGAAAATTATATACTTGAGTTCGTGAAGCTATGGGTAAACTTTATCTTCGGAAAATTTTGGAATCCGGGCACGTGGGCCCGAGGGCGTTTTTGTCAACTTTTCGATCGGGGTTAGGAATTGTTATAGATTGGATTATAATGAGTACCTTAGCATATATTAATGGGTTTACATAATTATTGGCTAGTTTTGGAGCGTTTTTTGCATCGATTTGAGTTTCGGAAGGGCATGGAAGGCCGGTTATGGATCTTCGGAGCGTGATGAGTCTCCTTTCTACCCTTGTAAGAGGGAATTATCCCCATAGGTGAGTTAATTGGTTATGTGCTCCTATTTGTGGGGGCTACGTACGCACGAGGTGACGAGAGTCCGTGCCTAGCTGCTATTATGTTATTGGTCCGGGTAGTCTAGGGCTCAAAAGCATGTTGTACTTGGAATAATTGTAATGTTGGTTACAGTTGAATTGCTTAAATCCTGTCGAATTGGTAAATCAATTTCTAAAAGGATTAAACTTCATTTTCTTAAATTGTTAAAAAAGAAAGTGGCTTTTATTTGAATAAATATTCCCCGATAAATTCTTAATTGACTATCTGAGCATGTATTTCTATGTGTACCTGCGTCGCATGTATGGTTCGCGAACAGGGTGATTGTTTATTTTATGTTGACCGCGTCGCATGGATAGTTCGCGAGCGGGGTAATAGATGCATCTATGGTTCGCGCCGTTCGACCCTCGGCAGTGCACAGCTTATTTTCTATTGGAGCGGGTCCCCGCTCCAATAGAAAATAAGCNATTTAAAATTGATTTGAGACAATTATCTTTTAAATTGCTAAATTTGAAGGAAATTCTAGATTTCAAAAGTATTAAAATGAGATTTTGATTAAGTAATTTTGTTGGCTTGCCTGACAGCAGTGTCCGGCGCCATCACGACCCTTAGTAGATTTTGGGCCGTGACAACATGGTATCAGAGCACTAAGTTCTCGTAGGTCTCAGAGTCATGAGCAAGTCTAGTAGAGTCTCGCGGATCGGTACGGAGATGTCTGTACTTATCTTCGTGAGGCTACAGGGCTGTTAGGAGTACTTCCCTTCTTGATTCCTTATCGTGCTATTTGATTCCTGTAAGGCTTATGCCTTTATTTCTTTCCTACTCAATCTTATGCGACGCGAAGCGCTTGTTATAAATCGAAAATTGAAGAACCGTAATGGTACTACAGATGTGATACGGGATGTTTCTCCCGGTATAGCTGATCGGATTATTATCGTCGCTTTATGGAAGAATATTTTATGGTTTCAGCCCAGTAGCGGTACTTCTGAGGGCTCTGAGGCTAGGCACAAGTTGCCATAATGCTTATGAACTGTTGTTCCACAGTATTGATATGATGGTAGGACATTTGCCTACTTGTCGGGGCGTTGAATGACTTGATGGGAAGTCTACTCAGTGCATGATTTAGAGATTCGGTATTTTATTCCCGGCGGGGAAAAGGCAATCGGGCTGAGAGTGTTCAGGTTTGGGTTGATGGGGTAACGGGACTTGGTATTTGTGAGCGTGGTGGAGTTTTTCTTCTATGATGAGGTGTCATTGTCCTTATTGAACGCACTAAGCTCGCCGGTGTTATGGTCTCCTGCAACTCGCCTTTGGGGCAAGCTATTGGGAGGTAGGATCGAAGAAGCGGCTGTCAGGTATCGCAGGTGCGGTAGTCCAGGGACGAATCAGTGTTTCTAATGTCGATCGTATGAGAAAGATGATCTTCCGAAAGGTGTAAAGTTAGCAGGAATCGTGGGTTCAAGTGCCACGAAGATAGATTTTGTTTAAGTCAGCAGCTGAACAGCAAAGGATGAGGATAGACATGTGGGAAGTGTCAGGTGGTGGCTAAAATTTCTATAAGGCCAAGCGTAAGAAGCAAAGGTCGAGTAGTCGATTAAGGGGATGAGTTCCGCCAAAGTGGGAGAGTGACGGAGTTGCATATGGGCTTGCAGTGGGATGACCACGTACCTTAAGGAGAGTTTGGAGTGATTTGAGAACGTAAGTGATTGGTGATTGGGGTCTACGGATTTAATTTGAGGTATGGGCTATTATGCGACAGGAGAGTTGATACGACGGGAAGGAGCCGCTTGAATGAAGAAGGATACAATATAACTTTGAATTGGAGGAATGTTGCCGCACATTTAATTGATGTCCACGAGGGGTGAATGGACTTGTGCAACTGGAGAGTGAGCTCGGACTCAGGATAGGTTATTGATGTCGTAGTGATGGTACCCCATGCAGCAACGTTGGAAGATGTCGGGGAGTGATTTCCACAGGTGGGTTATTCCTGTGAGCAGTTTAGCGGACGCGTGGTTGGCAAGGCTTCTGCGAAGAATTCGATTGGTTATACAGCAAAGGGATCGGTAGTGCGAATGTTGTTGATGATTCAGAGTATAAAAATGGGGGTTTCTACAGTAAGATATCGAGAGTGTCGGTGATCGATTGCGCAAGGTTACGTCAATAAGAGATAAAGAGTCCTGGTGAATGCCAGAGTTGTGTAATAATGGCTTCAAGCTAGTGGGAGAGTCCCACCGCCTATGATTGGGTTGCATGGTTAACTACTTGCGAGGTTTCTGGTTATTACCATATTGATGGGTTACTCCAGCTGCGGGAAAAGAACATAAGTGGTAATTCGAGCAAAGGAATTGTGAAAGGTGTGCTATCGTTGGCCTTATTGGCCCATTCCAAGGGAAGTGATTCTGCCAGGTGCTTCACCAAGAGGGTATTCATGTGCTAGAAGATTTATGGAATTGATTATATTCGAGGCCAAGTCAGAGCGGGTGGCTCTCAACAACGGTCCTAGTGAACTCAAAGGTTAAAGTGCGATGCCTAATGATTTCGAGCCTATAGGTACGGTTAAGAATCAAGCTTGATAGCAGCCTATGAGAAGAGGCACAGAATGTTCTATGATGTTTTGACTTGCGATGTAGCAATTGGGAGGTACGAAATGGTTCGTGGGATTTGAGACAGCATGGTCTCGTGATTCAGGGTCACTCGGGATGAGTGTGGATGGAGTGTGTTAAGTGTTGAATGGGGTTATCATTGTTTCTATGGCAATCAAGGACAAATCGGAAGAAGAGGGATTGGTTAGCCACAGTCGAATTGGCAGCTTGCTGGTAATGCTCAGTTCTTTCAGCGCGATCAAGTTATGCAAGTGAATTGTGACGGTGCGTGCGAGGCTTGTCGGTCGCCGTAGTTAGTGTTATTCAGAAAGTATTCTACTGTTATGGCTTGTTATGTGGAAGCGGATTCCAGAAGGGCTATAGTGGCTTAGACCACTACTTAGAGATTTGCATATTCTTGAGTTATGAGAATTTACCTGTGTGTTGCTATGGTTCTCCTGAAGTGATTTAAGTGAGAAGTTTTTATATAATGAAGTGTTAATCTATTAGTGATTCTGGAGTTATGATGAAGAGTCGTGTTCTATCATATATTGGCATATTGGGTGCAGTGAGTGATATGGAATTTGAAGTGAGGATCGAGGTTGCAGTTTGGTGTTGACAAGGATGTCACGAGCTCGGATGAGCAGGAAAGAGTTTCGATGTTCAAAGTAAGTTGGTAACGTCTTCAGCGTCACCTGAGATCGGTGTTTTGTGGAAAAAAAGGCCTTGCATCCTGGTTAAGGATTGTTGTACGCTTCTCAGCATTAGTGCGGCCGGTGGTTTGAATGTACAGACCTGTTAATTGTTATGATAAGTGGTGGGAGCGTGTCCCACAGGAAGATGGTATAAGTGTGGCATGTGTTCACTTGATTGATTAAAGATTTAAAACAAGTATGAAGATTGGGGTGATATCGTCAATTTGGGAATTGATGCCCAGAGGGCACCTGGCTTACTGAGTTGTGGACTGTGGATGAGTGCTCCGATTATGATGGTTGTTCTTGTATGTTATGAGAACAGGGAAGTTAGTATGGACCTTTGAAAGGTTATTGGCCTAGTTTGATACAATCAGGATCGCCTTGAGGTCGGTGGATGAATTTAAATGTGAAAATGGGCTCTATGTCAGGCCAGTTGTGTTCATTTCAGCAAAGCGCTCCTTATGGAAGAGTAGTCGGGGTGTTATTTTGTCGTCATCTATTTCATGTAATGATATATATTGCGCCGTATGAGTTGTGAGATGGCTTGGTAAATTTCTTATGTGTTGAGGTTCTGCGTGGCGATGATGTTATATGACCAGGATGGCTCTTTAGATTCAGATCGTGTATCGCACCTCGGTTGTGCTTGAGTTTTGTGGATTATAGCGTTATATGTCTCCCTAGGGAATGGTATTATGCACTTAGCGTGTTTATGACCAATATTCAGTATTTTGTTGTAATGAGCAATTTAGCTCGATGTATATCTCCTTATGTGAGTTCTATGTGTGGATCGGGTGGGACGCCGCCATAGGTATGATGTTTGGATCGGGTTGCGCACCGCAACAGTGTGATGTCATTAAAGTTCCCCATATAAGTTTTTATGTGTCTTGTTTCCTATTTTACGAGGAAAGCTTATATTAGCTGTGTGCCCGCGTCGCATGTATGATTCGCGAGCGGGGTGTTTGTTTAATTATGTCGACCGCGTCGCATGTATGATTCGCGAGCGAGGTAATTGGATTCCTTTCCTGAGTTCGTTTTCATTGTATCGCGTTCGAATTGGTAGCCTATTGGCACATGGTGGCGTCATATGAGACTTTTGATTATGTCCGGGGTGGCTTACTGCCTGAGCAGTTCATACTGGGTGAGACGAGATGATTGAATTCGAAATTAGTGTAATCTGAGTATATGAAGTATATTAAGGAACTAAGACCATTATCCGGTTCAGAATGAGGTGAGGGTTCTTGTTAGGAGTATAGACCCAATGATTTGTTGATTCAGCAATTGGTTATGAAATTCTACGCCTATCTTCCATCGTGGCGGTATTGTAAGAATTAGAGTAAGAGCTATGCATATCATGAGGTGCGTTGTGAGCATCAGAGTGATGGAATTTCGACTAAATTGATTAGAGAATGTTATTGTGGTCCTATGAGTAAAATGGTGCAAGGTGTGAATTCAGCTAAGGTATGCAGTCACGTCTTGGTACTGCGTGTAGTGATTGATATGACGAGCGTATGTTGGAAACAGGCCTAGCGTAGAATTCCGGATGTTGGAATTGGGCTCTAAGGTTTATTTGCTTGAATAAAAGGAAATATCTTCAGAATTGATCGAGCTAGTGTGCTTAACTGAGTTATGGTAGCACGGGAAGGTGCATGAGGTGTTAAACAGTGATCTCAGACTACTTCAGTGCAATTCTCAGCACGTTCGAGGACCATCGTATGTTTAAGTGGGAGAGAATGTAACGACCCGACCGGTCATTTTGGTCCCTAACGCGTCGTTCAGCAGTCTGAGGCCATGAGCAGCTTCATTCTAGGTGTTATGACTTGTACGCGTGGTTGGAATTGAATTTCGGGAAGTTCGGAGTTGATTTGGTAAGAGAATTCTCATTTTGGAAGCTTAAAGTTGAAAGAATTAACTATGATTGGATTTTTGAGTAAACGACCTCGGAATCGGGATCTGAAGGTTCCAGCAGGTTCGTATGATAATTTCGGACCTGGGCATATGTCCGGTTCGGGTTTTGGATAACCCGGGAGCGTTTTGGCGCCTATTGTGGAAGTTAGCATTTTTGAAGAAATTTCATAAGTTTGGCTTGAAGTGCATTTCAGTGTTATCGATGTCCGTTTGGGATTCCGAGTCTGTGAATAGCTCCGTATGGTGATTCTGGAGTTGGGAGCGCGATCGGAAGTGAGTTCGGAGGTCCGTAGGTCATTTTGGAGTCATTTGGCTAAAGATAGAAATTTGAAGGTTTTTGAGAAGTTTGACCGGAAGTGGACTTTTTGATATCGGGGTCGGATTCCGATTCCGAAAGTTGGAGTAGGGCCGTAATGACGAATATGACTTGTCTGCAAAATTTGAGGTCAATCGGACTTGATTTGATAGGTTTAAACATCGAAAGTAGAAGTTTGAAATTCTAAAGTTCATAAAGCTTGGATTGGAGGTTGATTCGTGATTTTAGCGTTGTTTGATATGATTTGAGGCCTCGAACAAGTCCGTAATGTGTTTTGGGACTGGTTGGGGTCCCGAGGGCCTCGGGTGGATTTCGGATGGTTAACGGATCGGAAATGGGATTTTGGAAGGGCTGATCTTGCTGGTTGCTGTCATAACCGCACCTGCAAGAAAGGGGCCGCAGGTGCGGAGCCGCAGAAGCGGCTAGGAGGCCGCAGGTGCGGATTTTGGTCTAGAGCAAAGGGGCCGCAGATGCGGTCAGGGTGCCGCAGATGCGGTCATATTTCCGTAGATGCGGGACCGCACCTGCGGTGGAGAAGTCGCAGAAGCGGAAGAGGGGCAGCCTGGTGAGGACCGCAGACGCGGTATTGGAACCGCACCTGCGGAACCGTAGAAGCGGTCCGCATGTGCGGAAAGAGCTGGAGGCAGAATGTTGTTTTAAAGTCGGGTTTTGGCCATTTCCTATTATATTTTCTTGGCTTGGGGGCGATTCTTGGAGGGTTCAAGAGAGGATTTTCATCATCACCGATAAGGTAAGCTAATCCCACCTATTTTGAGTTAAATACATCAATTATGTATGGATTTGAGCATGAGATTTGTAGAAAAATTGAGGGTTTGAGGGAAAACCTAGAAAATTAGTGTTCTTGGATTTTGACCACGATTTTGGGTATGAAATTTAGAGAAAATTATATACTTGAGTTCGTGAAGCTATGGGTAAACTTTATCTTCGGAAAATTTTGGAATCCGGGCACGTGCGCCCGAGGGCATTTTTGTCAACTTTTCGATCGGGGTTAGGAATTGTTATAGATTGGATTATAATGAGTACCTTAGCATATATTAATGGGTTTACATAATTATTGACTAGTTTTGGAGTGTTGTGCATCGATTCGAGTCTTCGGAAGGGCGTGGAATGCC
>NW_017675516.1:0-1043 GCF_001879085.1 Nicotiana attenuata | reverse complement strand
TATTTATGGTGAATGTCTATATTTAGAGAGATTCTAGGGTTTATTACTTGGTGGCTAAGTCAACCTCTCCCTATAAATAGAGGGTTCTATTCCATTGTAATTCATCCAAATCAATAAGAATACTCTCTCTCTACTTTCCTCTGCAATACTCTTCTTCTTCTTTTATTATTTTATAACACGTTATCGGCACGAGACTCTCACCAATTGAGTAGAAGCTTTGGGATTGAGCATAATGATTGTCAATTGTTCCATGAACTTTATTCATGATTAAATTCTGGATTTAAGGTAAGTATTTTACTTTATTTTTCTCTTTTAAATTCTTGACATTCTATAATTTGATTTTAAATACAAGCAAATATGGATATCTCTCAAAGAAAAATTGGATCACAGTTCAATTGTAAAAATATTTGTTTAATTGACTCATGTACGACACATACAATATTCAAAGAGAAGAAATATTTCTCTTATTTAAGTATGTGCAAGGCAGATGTTACTACGATTTCTGGTAGTAGTAATCTATTTGAAGGCTCTGGAAGAGCTACTATAACTCTGCCTAAAGGAACACCACTTATCATAGAGAATGCAATGTTCTCCTCCAAGTCCAAGAGGAACTTGTTGAGTTTTAAAGATATCCGACGAAATGGATATCATATTGAGACAATAGATGAGAATAATTTTGAATATCTCATCATTACCAAGAATGTCTCTGGCCAAAAGAAGGTTATTGAGAAGCTCCCATCTTTATCTTGTGGCCTGTATTGGACAAGAATTAGTGCAATTGAGGCACATTCTATTGTAAACCAAAAGGTTACTGATTCCAATACTTTTGTACTTTGGCATGATCGATTGGGACACCCTGGATCAATTATGATGAGACGAATTATAGAAAACTCAAATGGGCATCCATTAAAGAATTTAAAGATTCTTTTAAATAATAAATTTTCTTGCACTTCTTGTTATCAAGGCAAGTTAATTATAAGACCATCACCAACAAAGGTTGGGATTGAGTCCCCGTGTTTTTAGAACGTATACAAGGGGTACAT